>NW_027288088.1:197500-198725 GCF_047511675.1 Marmota flaviventris | reverse complement strand
AGGCTGAGGGAAGAGAGGAAGATATGACGCGGCGGCTTGCAGCTTAGTGATCTCTATATGGATATAGATATACATATCTAAGTCTGTCTGTCTGTCTCTCTATCTATCTATCTATGTCTACACATGTAGATAGATTATATCTAAACTGGAAATGGAACTCAGGCAGGCCTTCCAAAATGACGGTAGCTTTGCGCCACCTAGCGTTCAGTGACTGCAACTAACGAGGCTGCCCTTTTCAGACCACAGACCACTCACTGTGGACTCCCAAGTTCCACAGGGTGGAAACCCGTCGCTATGCACATTCTCGTGTATATGCTTGTGTTTCTGACCCGGTGGCAAGATGAGATCCGACTGAAGAAGCCAAGCAAGCCTAAAACGTGTGTCCCACCTTCACCACTCCTAAGTGTGGAGGATTAGCTGACTGAGAAAGCCTTAGGGGAGGGAGCAGCTTCGGTCCCATAGGGGACAGTTGGGGAAGGCAAGGACCCTGAGTAGCTGCACAGTTGCTCTGGGATCCAATTTTACCTGTAGAACTACTCGGCGCTACATAAACCTCAGCCAGCCAGCCAGCCTGTGCTGCATTTTGTCCTGTCTTTATTGGTATTAGGTACTTTCCAGAAGAAATGGGGGGGGGGGGGGGATTTCCCATCTCGTGTCAAGAGTCTCCCGGGACCGAATCCTCCTTGTCCATGCTTTCCTTGAAGATCCTTTAGAGATTCTTCACTTCGAGATGGACGGATGTGTGTGCTGCTGCAGGTTTGACAGCCATCCGGGAGGAAAAACAACCACAAAAAAAAAAAAAAAAAAAGTGTCCCAAATCATCTTTGTCATCATTCCACCATCCTTGGAAGAACGAAGTCGATCCAAAAGTCCTGGAAGAGAACAGTAAGAGTAGTGAAAGATCAGAATGGTAGGACCGTGTCCAGCAACCACCACCTCAGCTACTCACCAGAGAAGGTGAGGTCCTGGGAGTACTCAGGCAACCTCCAGAGACCTTGAGCTTTAACCAGCAAATAGAGAAAGGAGAGAGGGAAGGGGAAGGGGAAGGGGAAGGACACCCCACCCCCCACCCCATGTGATAACACCACCACAGGGTTTATCACAGACTGAGATAGGATGTTGTCTCCTTTGATGTTAGCCAACATGAGCAATCAAGGGACACTCCCTCTCAAAAAAAAAAAAAAAATTGAGGTGTAACTCCGTGGTGGTGGTTAGGTACTTCTGG
>NW_027288088.1:165000-182500 GCF_047511675.1 Marmota flaviventris | reverse complement strand
GGGGAAGAGCGCCCGGGCGCCCGCTCGCCTAACACTCCCCACGCCACTCGGCACTGGGGACGACAACGCAACCCGCTCCCCCCGGAGAGGGAACGCGCAACGCTGCCGAGCTTACCGCCTCGATCCCCGGAGCGCAGCAACAACGCTCTTCCTTTCGGGCACTCGCCTCAGAAACCCCCGCAGACGGGGCGAGACCGACAGCGAGGCGGCGGCCGGCCGCGGCAGCGGCACTGGGATCGGGAACAGCACACACCGGCTCAGCCTCAGGCACCTCAGGAAACGACCCGGAGCGCCCCAGGAGCACCGAAGCAGAGGCGCACCGTCGCGCCAAAGCAGCACGGCGGCAGCCCTCCCCGGCGCGGGGAGGGCCACACACGGCCCTTGGCCGCCCAGAGCGGGCGGCGAGCGAGAAGCACCCGCTACGTCAAAGGACCCCGGGAGCGAGGTCGAGGCCGGATTCCGCACCCCCGCCCTTCCCCGCACCGCGAACGGGCGGGGAGGCAAGGCGAGGGACCCGCAGGCAGGACGAGAAGAGCTGGCCCATTCACCATGAATGTCCGTCCCTCGCCTGGCGCGGCTTTGGTCCAGCCCAGGAGAGCGCAGAGTCACCACATCGATCAGCAGAGTGGGCGGGAGAGACCCAGGGAGCAGGGGGAGACCCGGCGAGGACCGCTTCTAAGAGGAGCCTGCTACGGCCTCACCGGCCCCACACCCCAGGGAGAGCGGCCGACGACACGGAACGGGGAACGCCTGACACGCGCGACTCAGAGCCATGGAAACGAGCGTCGTCACACCGCCCCCGGTGCCCGCAGCGAGGAGCGCACGGGCGGTAAAGGACCACCCGCCACCTCCCCCACCGCCCCCCGGCGCCAGAAGACCGGCCGGCCGGAGGTGGCACCACCACCGCGAGGGCACTCCAGGTGCGCCAAAGAGCCGTCGCACGCAGGCCCAGGCAAGCAGCTCCAGAGGGAACGGGTCCGGGCCACCCCATCAGCCCAGAGCCCGGCACGCACCCGGAGGCCCAAGCTCCCTCCCTCTGGCGGCACGCGCCAGAGGACAACGTGTCAGCACCTACCCGATGGCAGAAAACGGCCAACTCGGGCCAAAACAATCGCGACCGGGGCAACGGGGAACAGTTCACTCAGCACTGCCGCCTTCCCTGAACAGAGTCGCGGTCAGCACACCGCGATATCGAGCCCATCACCGAGCTCCAGAGCCCCTAGGGACAACTGGTCGACCCTCGTGGACGAAGGCGAAAACAAGAGACGGGGACCACCATCTCCAACGAGCAGGACCGGGGGGCGGCCGGGGAACACGCTAAGGCGACCCACCACCGAAGGACGCCGGGCATAGCCATCAGGACAAGCCCCGGGCAGCGGGCCCCCAAAGAGGGAATGCGGCAAGGCCGGCCAAGCACACCCCTCTGGCCCGCCCGGCGCAGCCCCGCGGCCACGCGGCCAAAACCCGTGAGAGAGAGAGGGAGAGGGAGAGGCAGCGGGAGAAAAATAACACAGGAGTCCCGGCGACCGACCCAGACGGGGCCAAGCGAAGCCCGTGGCGGCGAAGGAACCGCTCAGACTGCCACCCGAGGCGCCCGCGGCCCGGACCGAGCAGGGAGAGGAGACAACCGACACACACACAAAGCCTGCCGGTCCAGTATACCGCCAACGGGCCACAACGGCCCAGCCCAGCGCGACCGAGACAGTTCCGCTGGCGCCGCCCAACTCCTGGATCTCTGTCTCGGCCACCGCCACCGAATATCACGCCTTGGCGACTTCCGAGGATCAGACGCTCCCATAAAAGCGGCCACCAGGTGGAGCTCGACAACCGTCAACCAAATCAGGCGGAAGGGACGCGGAACCTCGGGCGGCGTCAGCGGGATCCGCTCCGCAGGGGTCGTAGAGAGTCACCCGGACACATCCCACCAGCCGGGTCGCCCCGCCAGGGCCCCCCACAGCGGCGGGCGCGAGACGCAGGCAGATCGGCCCAGCACCCCTAGAGAATCCGGCCGGGGACACGGGCGGTGTGGGACTTCAAAACCGAAACCACCACGGTGAAGCCACTATCAGACGGGCAGATTGCTAGGCCACGGTCGGATCCATCCACAGAATGGAGGAATTGACAGAAACGTGTAAAAACCCGTTGAAATCGGTTGCTTGGGAATTTGATCTGCTGGTCTTTGGGCTTGGTGTTTCCGCCTGTTTCTGTACCCAAAAAAAAAAAAAAAAAACCGGAAGATGAACAGCCTCTGAGAATCCTTCCTCCTCTGTCTGTGTCTGTGGTTCAGTGCCAGAGGGCCGGCCTAGCACATAGGAGGCACTGGGTTTGAGCCTTAGCGCGGCATACAAAAAGGAACACAGTCAAGAGAAGGCGTGCTGTCCACCTACAACTACTCTAAAAAAGAAAAAAGAAAAAAAAAAAGAATACTGACCATAATAGGAAAAAGGATTCTTCCTTGTGGAGTTCTATTTTGTCTGGCCACATTTTATATACATATATAAACATTTTTTTTTTATTTTTTTAAGAGAGAGTGAGAGAGAATTTTAATATTTACTTTTTAGTTTTCGGTGGACACAACATCTTCGTTTGTATGGGGCGCTGAGGACCGAACCCGGGCCGCACGCAACCAGGCGAGTGCGCTGCCACTTGAGCCACATCCCCAGCCCCTTTTTTAACTTTTACTTATTTTTCTTTTTTAAAGACAAAAGAAGGAGAGAGAGGGAGGGGGAGAGAGAGAGAGAGAGAGAGAGAGAGAGAGAGAGAGAGAGAGAGAATTTTTTAATGTTTGTTTTTCAGTATTCAGTGGGCACAACATCTTTATTTTATTTTATGTGGTGCTGAGTATCGAACCCAGCGCCCCGCGCATGCCAGGGGAGCGCGTTACCACTTGAGCCTCATCCCCAGCCCATTAATTCTTATCTGTATTTGTGTTTTTATTTACCAATTTTTTTTTTCATCTTGTGAAAACAGATCAACTTTAATTTCAGCACCTGAAGCTATCCAAGGGTATGCTCTATAAAGGTCATGGGACTGTTGTACACATTCAATAAAGTGACAACTCTGCCATACCACTTAGTATCTCACAATCAGGAACATACTTTTGAATTGCTTAAACAGAATCCACAGAATTAAAACAAAATCAGAAGCCATCCACAGTTATACTAATTGTCAATTACAAGTTTTACAATTAATACTTGATATAACAGTCAATATATAGCAGGGGATATTGAAATGATTTCAGAGTCTCATCCAGTTGTATTCGATTGGGAAGGTTTCTTGAATGGGGATAAAACTGGCCAAAGATAGATACAACCAGGATCAGACCAGCAAGTAAAAGTCCTACCACAGTTTCTGTGGTTTCCACTTTTTTTTTTCTTTGTCAGTTAAAAGTGAACAGTGAGAATTAAATACTTATCTTTACATATACACAAGGTATGCTGTGAAGCATACTTGCTTACAAACATATAAAAATACTTGTTAAATAGTTCAATAAGAAAATAATGCACAAAAGTACATAGCAAAAACATTAACCATCTGTGACTCTGGAAAGCTCAATTCCGTGTTTTATATGACAGCAAACAAAAACAACTTTAGTTTTTTTGGAATGCCTTAAACCTGAAATACTTGAAAAGGAAGACAGACAGAAATCATTCATTCTTATCCTTAGCATGGCTGTGAAAGAGTTAAATTAAGAAACCAAGTACACATTGAGATGCCCAAGTCCAGAATGAGTCCAAATATTTGGCCACATAGAACACTATCATCTTCAAGAGGAGGAGTCATCACAGGCTTGATAAGCAGTTTTTTGTTTTTTTTTTTTAAAGAGAGAATTTTTTAATATTTATGTTTTAGCTTTCGGCGGACACAACATCTTTGTATGTGGTGCTGAGGATGGAACCCGGGCCGCACGCATGCCAGGCGAGCGCGCTACCACTTGAGCCACATCCCCAGCCCCGAGAAGCAGGTTTTAATCCATAAATACAATAGGTATTTTGGTATTTTGGCCACTGGGAAAGAAAAGCTGTAGTATCAAGAAAGGTCTGATATGTCTCAATTTTGTAAACTCCGTTCAGTGTATTTAAGGTTATGTAAGGTTGACATCAAAATCTTTAAAGATAGGCAAAAAATTCATATTAAAAAAAAAAACCCTCCTGTGGATGTTAGAATAACAGTAGGTAATATGATTCCAGAAGTTAAAAATTATTTCACAACCTAAAACTTCAGCTTAGCAAACAGCTTAGGTTGCACAACTGATTCATCCCTATTAAGATGTAAGCCCTTAAAAGAAGAATATGTCTGTATATGTAGACATGTATTTAGAAAGAATCAGATCATCTTTGAAGCAGCCTTAGTGTTTCCTTTAAATTGGTCTGGAAAGGATTAGCCGGCTTCTTGGTCTAAGGCTAACACGGTGATCATTTGTCTAAGGCTAGAAAGGTACCAACATGAGGTAAACCATCAGGAGAGGAGGAGGAGATGAGGGCTTTTCCTGGGAGTTGGTAGCTAAAATTCAAGGGATTCTTAGAAAATGACACAATGGCAGCCTTTCTTGTCTTTTTCTTTCCGAGTTGGTTCCGGTGAAGGAGGACATTCTTGCTCTTGAAATTTCCTTATAACCCGGACAAGTTCATGAAAGGCTTGATCTACATTCATCCTCATCTTTGCTGATGCCTCCATGTATGTTACTTTAAGTTGCCATGCTAACTGCTGTCCTTCCTCCTGTGTAACCTGTCTTTCATGATCCAGGTCTGCTTTATTACCAATTAAAATCATTGGAAACTCATCACGATCCTTTACTCTGAGAATCTGTCTTTGAAACGTATAGATTTCTTCAAAACTGCGGAGCCCAGCCGGGCCGTGCCGCGCCGAGCCGCGCCGAGCCTCCGCCGCCCGCCCTAGGCCCGGCTTCGGGGACGTGTGCGGACGGGCGGGGGTCCCGAGCGCCGGGAGCTGCCAGGAAGGACTCTGGGCGCGGCAGCAAGCCCCGGGGCTGACTTGGTGCTGCCCGAGGCGCAGAGAAGCCGACTGAGCGCAGGGGTCAGGGGCTGCAGCGGCCGGGGACTGGCTCCTCTGAGCTTCTCCGCAGCGCCTGCGGAACGCAGCCTCCACCGCCGCTACAAATGGCCGTCTATTTACCTATCTGTTTACCTGAGTTTTTTGTTGTTTTTTGAGCATTTTCTTAAACCGCAAGTCATTTTCCATTGGGTCACAGAGCCAAATTTTACGTTTAGGCACTTGGTAATAAGAAGCTATAACAGGGCTCTAAGAGCGGTTGCCTTGGCTAAAAAGCGTGGGCCCTTGTCCCAGAGCGAAACAACAACAACAACGGGGGGGGGGGGGACAAAAAGCCAAAAAAAAAAAAAAAAAAAAAAAAAAGAATCAAACAAATAATCCAATCAATCCATGGGCCAAGGACCTGAACAGATACTTCTCAGAAGTGGATTAAGACGCTCCTATAAAAGCGGCCACCAGGGGGAGCTCGAAAACCGTCAACAAAATCAGGCGGAAGGGACGCGGAACCTCGGTCGGTGTCAGCGAGATCCGCTTAGCAGGGGTCGTAGAAAGTCACCTGGACACGTCCCGCCAGCTGCCCACCCCACCCCCACCCCCACCCCCCCCCCCACCCCGCGCCAGGGTCCCCCGCAGCAGCAGGAGGCGCCGGCAGTCTGCCCAGCACCCCTAGAGAATCCGGCGGTGTGGGACTTCAAAACCGAAACCACCACGGTGAAGCCACAATTAGTCAGGCCGACTGACTGATAGGCCACGGTTGGATCCATCCAGACTATGTAGGAATTGACGGAAACATGTAAAAATCAGTTTGAAATCGGTTGCTTGGGAATTTGATCTGCTTGTCTTTGGGCTTTGTGTTTCCTGCTTTTTCAGTACAAAAAAAAAATTGGAAGATGACCAGCCTCTGAGAATCCTTTCTTGTCTAGGGGCTGTCTGTGTCTTTGGGTCAGTGGCAGAGGACCGGCCTAGCACAGAGTTTGAGCCTTAGCACGCCATACAAAAAGGAACAAATCGAAAGAAGGTGTGCTGTCCACCGACAACGTACTACGAAACAGAAAAAAAAAAAAAAAAAAAAAGAATACTAATCATAATAGGAAAAAGGATTCTTCCTTGTGGAGTTCTATTTTGTCTGTTTGGCCATTTTATCTTTTTATTTCTTTCTTTCTTTCTTTTTTTTTGTTGTTGTATTTTTATTTTTATTGATCTATCAATATCACGGAGCCAAATTTTACATTTAGGCACTTGGTAATAAGAAGCTGTAACAGGGCTCTAAGTGAGGCTGCCTTGGCTAAAAAGCATGGTCTGTTGCCCTAGACTGAAACACCACATGCTCTGGGATAAATCAAGCTGGAGAAAGCTTGCCATCTCTACCTTCATTTTTATCTGTGTGCACATATTACGCACTGTTTCATCTAAGAAGTAGCAGTGCAACCAATATCTATCAGCCCTAAATGGACCCAACCCCTGCCCTCCCCAGCCACACAGGAGAGACCACAGTCTGAGCAAGAGCACTTCATGGTGTTGTCAGTCTGGTGTTGTGGCTCAATGGTACAGCACTTACCAAGTACGTATGAGGCACAGGGTTCAATCCCAGCACCACATTAAAATCATCATCATCACCTAAATAAACAAAATAAACATATGTATATATTTATCTGTTTATTTATTGGAGGAGGCCTGTAACCAGGGATTGAACTCAGTGGCACTCACTGACTGCGGAGCCACATCCCCTAGCCCTACCTATCTAGTATGTTACTTAGAGACAGGGTCTCACTGAGTTGCTTAGTGTCTCACTTTTGCTGAGGGTGGCTTTAAACTCTCGATCCTCCTGCCTCGGCTGTGTGTGTGTGTGTGTGTGTGTGTGTGTGTGTGTGTGAGAGAGAGAGAGAGAGAGAGAGAGAGAGAGAGAGAGAGAGAGAGAGAGAGCGTGTCTGGGATGACAGGCATAGGCCACTGTACCCAGTCACTTATTTATTTTATTTTCAGTATGACTTCAAGGTACACACAAGACAATCACTGCCAGGCGTAGGAGGAACATAGCACATTGATAAACAGTCAGATGTTTGAGGAAGCATTCAACAATCTTAAGGTAGTGTGCAAGTCTTTCAATAACCTCAAAATACCTACATGAGGGTTGGGATTGTAGCTCAGTGGTAGAGTGCTTGCCTTGCATTCGTGAGGCCCTGGGTTCCATCCTCAGCACCACATAAAAATAAATAAATAAAAATAAAGATATTGTGTCCATCTACAGCTGAAAAATAAATAAATACATAAATAAATGGATGAATGAATAAATAAATACCTACATGAAAACCAGAGAGAATTAAAAGAAACGATGGATAAATCTATTATGGCAAAGAGGCGAGAACACTCATCCCTTAGCAGCTGACGACTTAGGCCATAAATAAATAATCAGTAACAAAGGACAGCAGAACTACATCGCGAACAACCCACACCTAATGGGCATGTTCAGAACACTGCAAGGCCACCACCACACAGCAGACATTCTTTTAAAGCGAATACGGAATGTTTACCAAAGTTGACCGTAGAATGGAACATAAACCAAATCTCCACAAAGTCTAAAAGATGAAATCACACCACAACTCTTCTCTGAACAACACAAAAGTAAGCTGGAGGTCGGGCATGTTGGCCACTGCCAGGAGTCATTTCAAGAACCGGATTAAACCCAAAGAAAGTATAAACCTGTAGATTCACAAATCTCAGGGAGAAATAGCAGCATCCATCTTTCACAAACTCTTGAGAGGGGCAGGTCAGGGGTCAAGGTGAGATTGAAATACCCCCAACAAAGTGTCAACTTTATCAAATCAGTAGCCTAGAGAGAGCAGGTACTTGTACTATTCCTTCTCGGTGCCATTGTGGTTTTTCTTTGGGGGGGGGGAGGGGGAGGGGTGGTTCCAGCCTCTTTGGGTTCCTACCACTTTGTCTGCAAGGGAAAATTTGTTTTCTGTCAGGATGGGGTGCCAGTTATCAGGACGGGCGGGGAAGTAAGATTCTTACACTAAACCGGGCTTGCTTGGGGGCAGGTCTCAGTTCTAATTTACATAACAAAAGGCAGTGCAAAGTCTCTCCCACTGCCCCTGAAGGAAGAAAAATGTGGCCTCTCCAGGCTGTTCACAATTCCCAACCTGTTTCAAATTCCAGTATGGTTTCGCGTATCTGTTTTAAGGGTCAGTTTGTCTCTCTAACTCTGCATTTATGCTGACCGATTGGTTTAAAACTAAACTAAGAGGTTAATTTGAATATCATTTGTTTCACAGCATTGGTTCAATGTGTCCACCAGCATTTAATTTCTCTCTCCTGATGTTCCTTAGTAATCTGATTGCTTTGGCCTCCTTCTCCTGGATCATGTGTAACTTGCCCCCCTTTGGTATAAAAAGAAACCTAGGAGGAGATTGATCCTAAAGAAAAGGGGTGCTCCACTAAGTGAGAAACTGAAAATCAAGCGAGAGAGAGAGAGAGAGAGAGAGAGAGAGAGAGAGAGAGAGAGTGTAAGTTATAGAGAGAGAAGGGGAGAGTCTCTTGTACTTCAGGGTTTTTGTTTGTCTGTCTGTCTGTTTGTTTCTTTGTTTGTTTGTTCTCTAATAATTACAGTGTTTCAATTGGAAGCTCTGCCCTGGGTAATTCTTTCCAATTCTTAGAAAGTAGTAACTGTGGTTATGTTCATTTCTGTTAATGATCCATTCTTCCTGCCTCTTAAATTCATTGATCACCCAGAACTTTTTTGTTCGGGGCAGGAGGGGGCCAGGTGCTTGAGAGAATTTTCTTTTTTTTTCCCTGTGTCATTTGAACGGAGATTTGGACCTCTGACTAAGAGTAGAGTTTTCCTAGAGAAAAGAGAAGAGCTCTAAGGGAAAAGCAGGGGGATTAGATTTAAAAAAAAAAAAAAAAAAAAGCCTTTTGAAACCAAACTATTGTTAGGTAAAACTGCTTACTCTTTGCCGTGAATGAGAAGAATCTTAAAATATGTGATATGTTTGGGTCAGTCCAATGTGTCTTTGCGATGATTCATCATCTGAAGTGGCACCCCCTTTCTCCACTGAAAAGTCTTAACTGGGCCTCTTCAGAAATCTTCACCCAGACTGGTTTTAGGTCTGTCAGGCAGCCGAAGAGTCTCTGCCAAAGAACTCAAGGTGGATAAACTTCCTATTTTCGTGTCGCCCTGTTTACTTGGCCACTGGCCGAGAAGATACCAGCACTCCCCCTTACTAGTTTTTCACAAACATATCCAGAATAGTACTTTGAAGAAATGTGCAAACAAGGCCTCTGGCCTTGAGCTGGACTTCACAGAGATGTCTACAGGTTTAAGATACGAGAAGAAGTTACCAACTGGACTCCATGGTAACAGCTGGCAGGGGGAGACTAGACAGGGGAGAAGAAGCTCTCCCCTTCTCAGGTGTTGTCCTCGAGGGGTTAACATGCCCAGAACAGTGAGAGAAAAAGCTGCTTTTATGTGAACTTCTGCTGACCATGAGTTTCTGAGCCCCTCCCCTTACATGCTCGGTAGAAAACTCTGAAACTACCTGAACTCAGGGGATTAATTCATTACAGCAAAAGCCAGCCGTGTCCTCTGAACTTGGCTGCAGCCAAATAAAACCGTTTTCCTGCTCTGTTCGGTCGGTGCCTTGCCTCATTTGTCCCTACAACACATCCATGTAAGGAAGACTTTATCAAACCAGTAGCCTAGGTAAAGCAGGTTCCAGGTTACTGTCACGAGCAGTTTCTCAGCCTTGTCTGGTTACCAGGAGTTCCCTTCCGGATATCTGCACTGGACCCCGGACCGCGACGTACGCGAACACCAAGCACGAACTCGATTGCCTTTTGAAATGCTGGTTTATTCGCACACCACACAAAGCAATACACGAGGTGGCTGGCACACAACTGCACGATCTTACTCTCAGGCGACGAGAGTTAGTTGTGAGCAATTACATGGAGTTTCCCCCGCGCTTATATACTTTACAAGTTGTTCATACCTAACTTATCTAACATAAGCATACTGCCTGACTACTTTATCATCCTATGACCACAACTTAGAAGGTTACATCATCCACACTCAAAAAGGTTATATCATCCACTTATCTAATATAGACACACTCTCTGGTCATCTTGTGACCAGCACTAAAAAGTCACTGAGTTACTGCAAAGTCCAAACAAGTCCAAACAAGTTTCTCTGCTGATCCATGTTGTTTATTCATCCTTGATGTTTACTCCTGTCAGTTGCTTTTTGCCACCACCACCACCACCAACAACAACAACAACCCCTCCCCCCTTTCGCCCCCCCCCCCTTCTTTGCAACTGAGAGATAAGATCCAGCTAACATGGGTCACTCTATATGCAATGAATACCAATAATTTCTTCTGATTTTTTTTTAACTACATACAAACAAACAAACCAAAAACCATGAAAAGTATAAACTATGTTACTGAGAATCAAGAAGAGTAATTCACTCATGTAAATTCAGAAATTCGTAAGGGTGGCTGTGGTTTCTGTCTGTTGCTGTTGTTGTCCTTTTTAAAAAAAATTTTCTCCCAACTGTCAAATCAAGGAACTGGGGGGGGGGGGAGGTGGGGGTGGGGGTCAGAAAGAAAATGTAACAGGGGTCCACTTTATATGCTTTGAGTATAAGTCTCACTGCTCAGCCACTGAGGCTCATGTTAAAACCCATATCCTTTTTCCTTTCTCTTTTTCCTTCCCTCCCCCTCCCTAATCATAGGTGAAGGCTATATTGACTTTCAGGGTCGGTTATCTGCCCATTGGCTAACAAATATTTAGAATTTCCATCCAGAAAATCACTTTTCTGTTTGATAACCTTGTTAGGCCTCGAACAACAGAGTGTCAGCAGAGTCGTCAGAGTTTTGTTGCTGTAAAGGTTCAGTTCTTACGTTTTCTTATTATAATAAATTCCCCCTCTTCCTTCTGAGATGCTTTGCCTCTGAGCAACACCCCCCCCCAACACCTACCCCCCCTTCTCTCTCTCTCTCTCTCTCTCTCTCTCTCTCTCTCTCTCTCTCTCTCTCTCATTACCGCAGGGCTCCATAAGTTGCTGAGGCTGTGTTAGTCTTGTGATTCTCCTGAATCACCCCACATGTCTGTCACTGGAGATGTGTGCACATCTGGGGACTAGAGTAGTATGCTGTGTGTGAGAGATTATTTTATTCTTCAAAAGTCGGTACACTTAAAGACATATAGGTTTCCTACATGAGAGGTCACCAATTAGTGCCCTTTTTATTAGAACGTGTATTGTATCGAAGCTCTAAACTTATCCCATAGTCAGTGACACATGTGGAAGTTCTAACATATGCATTCGCATTCGGTGTAACATTCAGATTTAAAAAAAAGAAAAAAAAGATCTGTGCTTGGGGCTGGGGATGCGGCTCAAGTGGTAGCCCGCTCACCTGGCATGCGTGCGGCCCGGGTTTGATCCTCAGCACCACATACTAACAAAGATGTTGTGTCCACCGAAAACTAACTAACTAACTAACTAACTAAATAAATAAATAAATAAATAAATATTTAAAAATTCTCTCTCTCTGTCTCTCGCTCTCACACTCTCTCTAAAAAAATTTTTAAAAATAAATAAATAAATAAAAAGATCTCTGCCATTAATGACCAGTTTTCACATCTGTTAGTTTTAATTGAGTAAGTAAGGGTTTGGTGATCGTTTGTTGAAAGAATACTCCTGTACCAGGTGAGTGGCAGTGTTTTCTGAACGCATAAGAGTATTTGTCCACTTGAGTCCAAGCTGTTCACCTAGGTCGAACTGTTGGTGAGCAAAAACCACATCGTGGCAGTTATCTGGCCAGAGTCATAGATTCTGAACGTGGCTTCCAAAGTCAAAGGTCAATGAATGTACGTAGGACTTCTAGGCAATGTGATGTGAAGATCTCTGGGCTTGTTGTACAATAAATATGTCTGTGTTCCTTCAGCATTGAAGGAAATGTATTCATTCTAGAATGCAAAGCTTGGGCTAGGGTTTTAGATCGGTAGTAGACCACTTGCCTGGGACGTGTGGGGCGCCGGATTCGATCCTGAGCACCACAGAACCCAAAACAAAGGGGCACACAAGCAAATAGGGTAAAGATAGTGTGTCCATCCATCTACAACTCAAGAAATTAAAGGGGAAAAAAATTAAAATGCAAGTTTTAGCCAGGCATGGGTTGGGGGTTCATGTCTGTCCTCCCCCCCCCCCCCCAGAGGATCAGGAGGAGCTTGAGAGAAGGATTGTAAGCTCATAGCGAGAGAAAGTAACCTCGCGAGACCCCTGTCTCCAAAAGAAAAGTTGTGATAGTAAAAGCAAATGGGACTCCGTTTTGTTTTATGTCTCCATTCTGTAAAACAACCAGGCCAAGTAGAAGGGTGATGACTGGGGCAAGATGTTCTTTTCCTTGTGCTATAGAAACCTTTAAGAACACGGAACTACGTGATGGGACATTGTTTCTGTAACTAGCCCATAACGGGGGGGGGGGGGGGGGGGGGGCTATGCTTCTGTCACTGGAGTGGCTAGGCTGATTGTGATTGGCTGAGCGTCCCTCCGCCTGACTTCACTCTCCCGCTTCTGTAACATGGCTTGCTTGCATTAGCTAGACGCCCCCTCCCCCCAAAACGTCCCTTTTGCAGGTTTCAGGCTTATAAGGGGCACCCTTGCAATTGTTTGGGGCTGGCCAGGGGAACAGCTTTATGTTCTTCTGCTCAGTCGCCACTACTTGTGCTTTAATAAAGGCTTGATTCCTTTCTACGTGAGTGGTCTGGAAGTCAGTTTTTGAAACCCTGGGACCAAGCTTTAACTAGAACAAGCAAGCAAGCCAGAAAACAAATGAATAGATAGATAGATAAATTGAATATGGGGATGTGGCTCAGTCAGTGGTCAAGTGAGCGCTTCTGGGTTCAACTCATAAATCAATGGATTTACCAAAAATGTATAAAAATATCTGTATAAAAAGGGGATGTTGGTTTAGCTCAGTGGTAAACTGTGTCTGTGTTCAGTCCCCAGTTCCAGGCTCCAGTCAGAAACCAGCCCCTGTGTGAGGGGCTGGTTTTTAGTTCCATCCCCACCAAGGAAACCCTGACATGAGTATGGGGAGCCTTATTTGTCTATTGGATGCCAAGGGTAGAGTGATTTCCATCTTGATCTGCCCCCCCCCCCCGCCGCTTTTTTTTTTTTTTTTCTGTGTGAGCAAGGTCTCTTCTAGTGTCTTGATTTTATTTATTTATTTATTTATTTATTTATTTATTTATTTATTTGGCCTAGTTGGAAACAATGCCTTTATGTTATTAGTTTCTTTTTATCTGGAGCCGAGGATGGAACCCAGGGCCTCGAATATGCTAGGCGAGCACTCCAACGCTGAGATATAAAGGACCCCAGCCCATCCCAGCCCAGCACGGCAGTGTTCAATATTTTTTTTTTTTTTTCCTTTCCCGTGGGCACTTTGAGATGAGATTTCCTTGCCTGTTTTGGTTGTTTGAGTCTCTCTTTGTTCACTACTTTTGTTTTTTTTGTGATGCTAGGCTGGGGAAGAGACCCAGGGCCTTGGGCATTGATCCACAAACGGTCTTGATTGCTGGGCAACACCCTCACCTTTTTTCCTTTGTCTCTTCCCTTCCCCAGAAAGTAAACCCAGGAAGGGCCTCCCTCTCCTTCTCCCAGGCCCAAATTCATCCTGTTTGGGTTTTGTGCACAGACCGGTACACACTAGACACACACACACACACACACACACACACACACACAGGAAACATCACTGTTTTGTTTTTGTTTGTTTCTCTCTTAACCTCATCCAGGCCCTCCCTCATAACTCTCAGGGGTGGGGGAAGGTGTTTACTATGGACCTCTAGTGGTGACAGCCTTGGGAGGGACTACTGCTGGGGAATTGGAGTGAGTGGGATGGGGGAAGTGTGGATTATAGTTCAAATTCCAAGGGTCGGGCAGAGGCACAGAAGCTATCTCCTAGGTGGGGCATGTTAAAGGCTAAGGAAAGTGATCAGATACCAGGGGTGAAAGCGATATGTCCTCCCCGCCCCCCAGTGCTTCCGGGGGACTTTACTGTATGGGGGAGGGGGGGCGGGGGAACAACCGCACTGAGGCCCGTGCCCATCTGTCTTTCCAGGGACTCAGTAGGCTGAGGGAAGAGAGGAAGATATGACGCGGCGGCTTGCAGCTTAGTGATCTCTATATGGATATAGATATACATATCTAAGTCTGTCTGTCTGTCTCTCTATCTATCTATCTATGTCTACACATGTAGATAGATTATATCTAAACTGGAAATGGAACTCAGGCAGGCCTTCCAAAATGACGGTAGCTTTGCGCCACCTAGCGTTCAGTGACTGCAACTAACGAGGCTGCCCTTTTCAGACCACAGACCACTCACTGTGGACTCCCAAGTTCCACAGGGTGGAAACCCGTCGCTATGCACATTCTCGTGTATATGCTTGTGTTTCTGACCCGGTGGCAAGATGAGATCCGACTGAAGAAGCCAAGCAAGCCTAAAACGTGTGTCCCACCTTCACCACTCCTAAGTGTGGAGGATTAGCTGACTGAGAAAGCCTTAGGGGAGGGAGCAGCTTCGGTCCCATAGGGGACAGTTGGGGAAGGCAAGGACCCTGAGTAGCTGCACAGTTGCTCTGGGATCCAATTTTACCTGTAGAACTACTCGGCGCTACATAAACCTCAGCCAGCCAGCCAGCCTGTGCTGCATTTTGTCCTGTCTTTATTGGTATTAGGTACTTTCCAGAAGAAATGGGGGGGGGGGGGGGATTTCCCATCTCGTGTCAAGAGTCTCCCGGGACCGAATCCTCCTTGTCCATGCTTTCCTTGAAGATCCTTTAGAGATTCTTCACTTCGAGATGGACGGATGTGTGTGCTGCTGCAGGTTTGACAGCCATCCGGGAGGAAAAACAACCACAAAAAAAAAAAAAAAAAAAGTGTCCCAAATCATCTTTGTCATCATTCCACCATCCTTGGAAGAACGAAGTCGATCCAAAAGTCCTGGAAGAGAACAGTAAGAGTAGTGAAAGATCAGAATGGTAGGACCGTGTCCAGCAACCACCACCTCAGCTACTCACCAGAGAAGGTGAGGTCCTGGGAGTACTCAGGCAACCTCCAGAGACCTTGAGCTTTAACCAGCAAATAGAGAAAGGAGAGAGGGAAGGGGAAGGGGAAGGGGAAGGACACCCCACCCCCCACCCCATGTGATAACACCACCACAGGGTTTATCACAGACTGAGATAGGATGTTGTCTCCTTTGATGTTAGCCAACATGAGCAATCAAGGGACACTCCCTCTCAAAAAAAAAAAAAAAATTGAGGTGTAACTCCGTGGTGGTGGTTAGGTACTTCTGGATTCAATCCAGTGGAAATCATATCACCTTTCTTCCCTGTTTTAGGCAGACTTATCTGTCCTTGAGTCCACGCCCAGCGTAGTCTTGAAGTCACATAGACTTTGGAGACCAGAGGATGTCAGAAATGACTCTTATCAAAAGTAAGAAGCCGAATTACAACTGCGGCCAGGAAGAAGTGCAAGGTGGCCTTTGAATCTCCTCTACAAAACCTCCTGTTGTTGCTGACGTGCAGAAGAGTCCCTGTGTTTTTGCTTTGCCAGTGCTGCCATAAGCCTTTTTTCCTGTGTCTCAAGACCTTGCCATCCTTATTGGATTGGGCCAAGCTTTCAGCAACAGGAAGAGGAGAGAGAGAGAGAGAGAGAGAGAGAGAGAGAGAGAGAGAGAGAGAGAGAGAGAGAGGCCGGGGGAGGGGGAGCAAATATTAAAAAAAAAAAATCAAGAACAAAAATAAAGAAAAGTAACCGAAAGGAAGCACCACCAGCACCAGCACCAGCAGGAAAGAAACAGTGAAGCAAAAGTGAAAGAAAGGAAGGAGGGAAGGAGAGAGGGAGCGAGCGAGAGTTGAGTTGGTGGGCAAGGAAGGACAGAAATGCAGAAACACTCAAGAGCACCCCCCCCTGGCTGTGACATTCCTCTCCAGGTACTGACCACCAAGAGAAGAAAAAGCCCAGACCCACACAAGTAATGATTTGATGCATGCAATTAAAACTGAACTCCCGATTAGGAAAGAATGTCCCCACTTGAAATAAGGAATATTCGTGGAGTCATCCTACCGCCACTTATAGCTAAAAAGAAACCATTGACAAATTAACTTGGGCGGGGGGGGGGATGGGGGGAGGAAGAGGAAGAGGAGGAGGAGGAGGAGGAGGAGGAGGAGGAGGAGGAGAGGGAGAGGGAGAGGGAGAGCGGAGGGGAGGGGAGGGGAGGGGGAGGTTAGGGTGCGGGTGGGGGAGGGGAGGGGAGGGCGGGGCGAGGAGGAGGAGGAGGAGGAGGAGGAGGAGGAGGAGGAGGAGGAGGAGGAGGAGAAAAACAGAGGAAGAAATGAGACAAGAGAAGTCTGCGAACTCCATTTTGCACACAGATGCCCCTGGTGGCACAGGATTGTAATCCCAGGGACTCGGGAGGATGAGGCAGGCAGAGTGCAATGCGTCAAAACTCCAGTAGCACTCCCAGTCCCACATCAAAGCCAACCAAAAGAAAAACACACATAATTTCACTTACCCAGGCAGTATTTACATTGGGACAACTGGTCGACCTCTTTCGTTGGGGGTGTACTGGTCGACCTCCGGGATATATATATATATATATATATGTGAGTGTGTGTGTGTGTGTTGCCTTGGAGGAGGAAAGGAGTAATAGGATGAGGGGGTCAAGGAAAAGAGAGAGAGAGAGAGAGAGAGAGAGAGAGAGAGAGAGAGAGAGAGAGAGAAGGGTGAAACTTAGGGGCTGGGTGTGTGGCTCAACCGGTAGCATGGGGCGCTGGGTTAGATCGCACCAAATAAAACATAAAATAAATAAAAATAAGTTAAAAAATAATAATAATAAAATAAAGATGTTGGGTCCACCGAAAACTAAACAATAAATATTAAAAAAAAAAAAAAAAAAAAAAAGGAAGGAAGGAAGGAAAGAAAGAAAGAAAAGGCGTGTATGAGTGAACACCAATTTCGACCCCAACCCCCATCCCGCTTATGTTAGGACAGCTGGTCGACCTCCATACTTACCGCGTGAAAAAAAATTCCAAGTCCTCATGCGGACAACTGGTCGACCCCGGTCGTGCTGGGGCAAACCGGCCAACTGGTCAACCTGCGGGAGGGTGGGGGCGGAAGAGGGGGACAGGGGGAGAAGAAATGTAAGTAAACCAGCGCGGCAAACAATCAAACAAGCCCCGCCTCCCCGCCCCCAACCAAAAAAGGAAACCAATCATCTAGGGCTGTGAATATATCTCTGCAGGTAGAGTGCAATGCGTTCGAATGTCCAGTAGCAGTCTCAGTCCCGCATCGAACCGAGTCAAACGAGAAGCAGCAATACGGGTACTCTTCCAGGCAGATTTCACATTGGGACAACTGGTCGACTTCCGGGGAGGGGGCGGGGCGTGTGTTGGAGGACGAAAGGAGTCATAAATAGGGTGAGGGGGG
>NW_027288088.1:135000-152500 GCF_047511675.1 Marmota flaviventris | reverse complement strand
GCCGGCGGACCCCCGCCCTCCCAGACGGCGGGAAGGGGGGGACTCTCGCCTACACACACCACCGACGGTAGCGTAGCGCACAAGGCAGGGGGCGGCCAATGGGGGAATCCGGTACCCCACACGAGGCACGCCCTTCACGGATCGCTAGAGAAACGTTCCTCACTGAGGGTGGGCGGCACCCGACCCAGCCCCTCTCCCAACCGGCCGCCGAGACAACGAGGGGGATCTGCGGTATGGGCAAGCACAAGGCTTCTTGAGCGTTCGCGGCCGGGGACACCCAAAGCCCCATCGCCTCGGGGACCGGACCGGCCCCAGCTCGGCGTCCCGCCACAATCGCTCAAACGCCCGGGCAACGTCTCCTTTCCCCACCGGAGGTGGGGAAGAGCGCCCGGGCGCCCGCTCGCCTAACACTCCCCACGCCACTCGGCACTGGGGACGACAACGCAACCCGCTCCCCCCCGGAGAGGGAACGCGCAACGCTGCCGAGCTTACCGCCTCGATCCCCCGAGCGAAGCAACAACGCTCTTCCTTTCGGGCACTCGCCTCAGAAGCCCCCGCAGACGGGGCGAGACCGACAGCGAGGCGGCGGCCGGCCGCGGCAGCGGCACTGGGATCGGGAACAGCACACACCGGCTCAGCCTCAGGCACCTCAGGAAACGACCCGGAGCGCCCCAGGAGCACCGAAGCAGAGGCGCACCGTCGCGCCAAAGCAGCACGGCGGCAGCCCTCCCCGGCGCGGGGAGGGCCACACACGGCCCTTGGCCGCCCAGAGCGGGCGGCGAGCGAGAAGCACCCGCTACGTCAAAGGACCCCGGGAGCGAGGTCGAGGCCGGATTCCGCACCCCCGCCCTTCCCCGCACCGCGAACGGGCGGGGAGGCAAGGCGAGGGACCCGCAGGCAGGACGAGAAGAGCTGGCCCATTCACCATGAATGTCCGTCCCTCGCCTGGCGCGGCTTTGGTCCAGCCCAGGAGAGCGCAGAGTCACCACATCGATCAGCAGAGTGGGCGGGAGAGACCCAGGGAGCAGGGGGAGACCCGGCGAGGACCGCTTCTAAGAGGAGCCTGCTACGGCCTCACCGGCCCCACACCCCAGGGAGAGCGGCCGACGACACGGAACGGGGAACGCCTGACACGCGCGACTCAGAGCCATGGAAACGAGCGTCGTCACACCGCCCCCGGTGCCCGCAGCGAGGAGCGCACGGGCGGTAAAGGACCACCCGCCACCTCCCCCGCCGCCCCCCGGCGCCAGAAGACCGGCCGGCCGGAGGTGGCACCACCACCGCGAGGGCACTCCAGGTGCGCCAAAGAGCCGTCGCACGCAGGCCCAGGCAAGCAGCTCCAGAGGGAACGGGTCCGGGCCACCCCATCAGCCCAGAGCCCGGCACGCACCCGGAGGCCCAAGCTCCCTCCCTCTGGCGGCACGCGCCAGAGGACAACGTGTCAGCACCTACCCGATGGCAGAAAACGGCCAACTCGGGCCAAAACAATCGCGACCGGGGCAACGGGGAACAGTTCACTCAGCACTGCCGCCTTCCCTGAAGAGAGTCGCGGTCAGCACACCGCGAGATCGAGCCCATCACCGAGCTCCAGAGCCCCTAGGGACAACTGGTCGACCCTCGTGGACGAAGGCGAAAACAAGAGACGGGGACCACCATCTCCAACGAGCAGGACCGGGGGGCGGCCGGGGAACACGCTAAGGCGACCCACCACCGAAGGACGCCGGGCATAGCCATCAGGACAAGCCCCGGGCAGCGGGCCCCCAAAGAGGGAATGCGGCAAGGCCGGCCAAGCACACCCCTCTGGCCCGCCCGGCGCAGCCCCGCGGCCACGCGGCCAAAACCCGTGAGAGAGAGAGGGAGAGGGAGAGGCAGCGGGAGAAAAATAACACAGGAGTCCCGGCGACCGACCCAGACGGGGCCAAGCGAAGCCCGTGGCGGCGAAGGAACCGCTCAGACTGCCACCCGAGGCGCCCGCGGCCCGGACCGAGCAGGGAGAGAAGACAACCGACACACACACAAAGCCTGCCGGTCCAGTATACCGCCAACGGGCCACAACGGCCCAGCCCAGCGCGACCGAGACAGTTCCGCTGGCGCCGCCCAACTCCTGGATCTCTGTCTCGGCCACCGCCACCGAATATCACGCCTTGGCGACTTCCGAGGATCAGACGCTCCCATAAAAGCGGCCACCAGGTGGAGCTCGACAACCGTCAACCAAATCAGGCGGAAGGGACGCGGAACCTCGGGCGGCGTCAGCGGGATCCGCTCCGCAGGGGTCGTAGAGAGTCACCCGGACACATCCCACCAGCCGGGGCGCCCCGCCAGGGCCCCCCACAGCGGCGGGCGCGAGACGCAGGCAGATCGGCCCAGCACCCCTAGAGAATCCGGCCGGGGACACGGGCGGTGTGGGACTTCAAAACCGAAACCACCACGGTGAAGCCACTATCAGACGGGCAGATTGCTAGGCCACGGTCGGATCCATCCACAGAATGGAGGAATTGACAGAAACGTGTAAAAACCCGTTGAAATCGGTTGCTTGGGAATTTGATCTGCTGGTCTTTGGGCTTGGTGTTTCCGCCTGTTTCTGTACCCAAAAAAAAAAAAAAAAACCGGAAGATGAACAGCCTCTGAGAATCCTCCCTCCTCTGTCTGTGTCTGTGGTTCAGTGCCAGAGGGCCGGCCTAGCACATAGGAGGCACTGGGTTTGAGCCTTAGCGCGGCATACAAAAAGGAACACAGTCAAGAGAAGGCGTGCTGTCCACCTACAACTACTCTAAAAAAGAAAAAAGAAAAAGAAAGAATACTGACCATAACAGGAAAAAGGATTCTTCCTTGTGGAGTTCTATTTTGTCTGGCCACATTTTATATACATATATAAACATTTTTTTTTTTTTATTTTTTTAAGAGAGAGTGAGAGAGAATTTTAATATTTACTTTTTAGTTTTCGGTGGACACAACATCTTCGTTTGTATGGGGCGCTGAGGACCGAACCCGGGCCGCACGCAACCAGGCGAGTGCGCTGCCACTTGAGCCACATCCCCAGCCCCTTTTTTAACTTTTACTTATTTTTCTTTTTTAAAGACAAAAGAAGGAGAGAGAGGGAGGGAGGGAGAGAGAGAGAGAGAGAGAGAGAGAGAGAGAGAGAGAGAGAGAGATTTTTTAATGTTTGTTTTTCAGTATTCAGTGGGCACAACATCTTTATTTTATTTTATGTGGTGCTGAGTATCGAACCCAGCGCCCCGCGCATGCCAGGGGAGCGCGTTACCACTTGAGCCTCATCCCCAGCCCATTAATTCTTATCTGTATTTGTGTTTTTATTTACCAATTTTTTTTTTTTTTCATCTTGTGAAAACAGATCAACTTTAATTTCAGCACCTGAAGCTATCCAAGGGTATGCTCTATAAAGGTCATGGGACTGTTGTACACATTCAATAAAGTGACAACTCTGCCATACCACTTAGTATCTCACAATCAGGAACATACTTTTGAATTGCTTAAACAGAATCCACAGAATTAAAACAAAATCAGAAGCCATCCACAGTTATACTAATTGTCAATTACAAGTTTTACAATTAATACTTGTATAACAGTCAATATATAGCAGGGGATATTGAAATGATTTCAGAGTCTCATCCAGTTGTATTCGATTGGGAAGGTTTCTTGAATGGGGATAAAACTGGCCAAAGATAGATACAACCAGGATCAGACCAGCAAGTAAAAGTCCTACCACAGTTTCTGTGGTTTCCACTTTTTTTTTCTTTGTCAGTTAAAAGTGAACAGTGAGAATTAAATACTTATCTTTACATATACACAAGGTATGCTGTGAAGCATACTTGCTTACAAACATATAAAAATACTTGTTAAATAGTTCAATAAGAAAATAATGCACAAAAGTACATAGCAAAAACATTAACCATCTGTGACTCTGGAAAGCTCAATTCCGTGTTTTATATGACAGCAAACAAAAACAACTTTAGTTTTTTTGGAATGCCTTAAACCTGAAATACTTGAAAAGGAAGACAGACAGAAATCATTCATTCTTATCCTTAGCATGGCTGTGAAAGAGTTAAATTAAGAAACCAAGTACACATTGAGATGCCCAAGTCCAGAATGAGTCCAAATATTTGGCCACATAGAACACTATCATCTTCAAGAGGAGGAGTCATCACAGGCTTGATAAGCAGTTTTTTTTTTTTTTTTTTTAAAGAGAGAATTTTTTAATATTTATGTTTTAGCTTTCGGCGGACACAACATCTTTGTATGTGGTGCTGAGGATGGAACCCGGGCCGCACGCATGCCAGGCGAGCGCGCTACCACTTGAGCCACATCCCCAGCCCCGAGAAGCAGGTTTTAATCCATAAATACAATAGGTATTTTGGTATTTTGGCCACTGGGAAAGAAAAGCTGTAGTATCAAGAAAGGTCTGATATGTCTCAATTTTGTAAACTCCGTTCAGTGTATTTAAGGTTATGTAAGGTTGACATCAAAATCTTTAAAGATAGGCAAAAATTCATATTAAAAAAAAAAACCCTCCTGTGGATGTTAGAATAACAGTAGGTAATATGATTCCAGAAGTTAAAAATTATTTCACAACCTAAAACTTCAGCTTAGCAAACAGCTTAGGTTGCACAACTGATTCATCCCTATTAAGATGTAAGCCCTTAAAAGAAGAATATGTCTGTATATGTAGACATGTATTTAGAAAGAATCAGATCATCTTTGAAGCAGCCTTAGTGTTTCCTTTAAATTGGTCTGGAAAGGATTAGCCGGCTTCTTGGTCTAAGGCTAACACGGTGATCATTTGTCTAAGGCTAGAAAGGTACCAACATGAGGTAAACCATCAGGAGAGGAGGAGGAGATGAGGGCTTTTCCTGGGAGTTGGTAGCTAAAATTCAAGGGATTCTTAGAAAATGACACAATGGCAGCCTTTCTTGTCTTTTTCTTTCCGAGTTGGTTCCGGTGAAGGAGGACATTCTTGCTCTTGAAATTTCCTTATAACCCGGACAAGTTCATGAAAGGCTTGATCTACATTCATCCTCATCTTTGCTGATGCCTCCATGTATGTTACTTTAAGTTGCCATGCTAACTGCTGTCCTTCCTCCTGTGTAACCTGTCTTTCATGATCCAGGTCTGCTTTATTACCAATTAAAATCATTGGAAACTCATCACGATCCTTTACTCTGAGAATCTGTCTCTGAAACGTATAGATTTCTTCAAAACTGCGGAGCCCAGCCGGGCCGTGCCGCGCCGAGCCGCGCCGAGCCTCCGCCGCCCGCCCTAGGCCCGGCTTCGGGGACGTGTGCGGACGGGCGGGGGTCCCGAGCGCCGGGAGCTGCCAGGAAGGACTCTGGGCGCGGCAGCAAGCCCCGGGGCTGACTTGGTGCCGCCCGAGGCGCAGAGAAGCCGACTGAGCGCAGGGGTCAGGGGCTGTAGCGGCCGGGGACTGGCTCCTCTGAGCTTCTCCGCAGCGCCTGCGGAACGCAGCCTCCACCGCCGCTACAAATGGCCGTCTATTTACCTATCTGTTTACCTGAGTTTTTTGTTGTTTTTTGAGCATTTTCTTAAACCGCAAGTCATTTTCCATTGGGTCACAGAGCCAAATTTTACGTTTAGGCACTTGGTAATAAGAAGCTATAACAGGGCTCTAAGAGCGGTTGCCTTGGCTAAAAAGCGTGGGCCCTTGTCCCAGAGCGAAACAACAACAACAACGGGGGGGGGGGGGGGGGGGGACAAAAAGCCAAAAAAAAAAAAAAAAAAAAAAAAGAATCAAACAAATAATCCAATCAATCCATGGGCCAAGGACCTGAACAGATACTTCTCAGAAGTGGATTAAGACGCTCCTATAAAAGCGGCCACCAGGGGGAGCTCGAAAACCGTCAACAAAATCAGGCGGAAGGGACGCGGAACCTCGGTCGGTGTCAGCGAGATCCGCTTAGCAGGGGTCGTAGAAAGTCACCTGGACACGTCCCGCCAGCTGCCCACCCCACCCCCACCCCCACCCCCCCCCACCCCGCGCCAGGGTCCCCCGCAGCAGCAGGAGGCGCCGGCAGTCTGCCCAGCACCCCTAGAGAATCCGGCGGTGTGGGACTTCAAAACCGAAACCACCACGGTGAAGCCACAATTAGTCAGGCCGACTGACTGATAGGCCACGGTTGGATCCATCCAGACTATGTAGGAATTGACGGAAACATGTAAAAATCAGTTTGAAATCGGTTGCTTGGGAATTTGATCTGCTTGTCTTTGGGCTTTGTGTTTCCTGCTTTTTCAGTACAAAAAAAAAAATTGGAAGATGACCAGCCTCTGAGAATCCTTTCTTGTCTAGGGGCTGTCTGTGTCTTTGGGTCAGTGGCAGAGGACCGGCCTAGCACAGAGTTTGAGACTTAGCACGCCATACAAAAAGGAACAAATCGAAAGAAGGTGTGCTGTCCACCGACAACGTACTACGAAACAGAAAAAAAAAAAAAAAAGAATACTAATCATAATAGGAAAAAGGATTCTTCCTTGTGGAGTTCTATTTTGTCTGTTTGGCCATTTTATCTTTTTATTTCTTTCTTTTTTTTTTTTTTTTTTTTGTTGTTGTATTTTTATTTTTATTGATCTATCAATATCACGGAGCCAAATTTTACATTTAGGCACTTGGTAATAAGAAGCTGTAACAGGGCTCTAAGTGAGGCTGCCTTGGCTAAAAAGCATGGTCTGTTGCCCTAGACTGAAACACCACATGCTCTGGGATAAATCAAGCTGGAGAAAGCTTGCCATCTCTACCTTCATTTTTATCTGTGTGCACATATTACGCACTGTTTCATCTAAGAAGTAGCAGTGCAACCAATATCTATCAGCCCTAAATGGACCCAACCCCTGCCCTCCCCAGCCACACAGGAGAGACCACAGTCTGAGCAAGAGCACTTCATGGTGTTGTCAGTCTGGTGTTGTGGCTCAATGGTACAGCACTTACCAAGTACGTATGAGGCACAGGGTTCAATCCCAGCACCACATTAAAATCATCATCATCACCTAAATAAACAAAATAAACATATGTATATATTTATCTGTTTATTTATTGGAGGAGGCCTGTAACCAGGGATTGAACTCAGTGGCACTCACTGACTGCGGAGCCACATCCCCTAGCCCTACCTATCTAGTATGTTACTTAGAGACAGGGTCTCACTGAGTTGCTTAGTGTCTCACTTTTGCTGAGGGTGGCTTTAAACTCTCGATCCTCCTGCCTCGGCTGTGTGTGTGTGTGTGTGTGTGTGTGTGTGTGTGTGTGAGAGAGAGAGAGAGAGAGAGAGAGAAGCGTGTCTGGGATGACAGGCATAGGCCACTGTACCCAGTCACTTATTTATTTTATTTTCAGTATGACTTCAAGGTACACACAAGACAATCACTGCCAGGCGTAGGAGGAACATAGCACATTGATAAACAGTCAGATGTTTGAGGAAGCATTCAACAATCTTAAGGTAGTGTGCAAGTCTTTCAATAACCTCAAAATACCTACATGAGGGTTGGGATTGTAGCTCAGTGGTAGAGTGCTTGCCTTGCATTCGTGAGGCCCTGGGTTCCATCCTCAGCACCACATAAAAATAAATAAATAAAAATAAAGATATTGTGTCCATCTACAGCTGAAAAAACAAATAAATACATAAATAAATGGATGAATGAATAAATAAATACCTACATGAAAACCAGAGAGAATTAAAAGAAACGATGGATAAATCTATTATGGCAAAGAGGCGAGAACACTCATCCCTTAGCAGCTGACGACTTAGGCCATAAATAAATAATCAGTAACAAAGGACAGCAGAACTACATCGCGAACAACCCACACCTAATGGGCATGTTCAGAACACTGCAAGGCCACCACCACACAGCAGACATTCTTTTAAAGCGAATACGGAATGTTTACCAAAGTTGACCGTAGAATGGAACATAAACCAAATCTCCACAAAGTCTAAAAGATGAAATCACACCACAACTCTTCTCTGAACAACACAAAAGTAAGCTGGAGGTCGGGCATGTTGGCCACTGCCAGGAGTCATTTCAAGAACCGGATTAAACCCAAAGAAAGTATAAACCTGTAGATTCACAAATCTCAGGGAGAAATAGCAGCATCCATCTTTCACAAACTCTTGAGAGGGGCAGGTCAGGGGTCAAGGTGAGATTGAAATACCCCCAACAAAGTGTCAACTTTATCAAATCAGTAGCCTAGAGAGAGCAGGTACTTGTACTATTCCTTCTCGGTGCCATTGTGGTTTTTCTTTGGGGGGGGGGGAGGGGGAGGGGTGGTTCCAGCCTCTTTGGGTTCCTACCACTTTGTCTGCAAGGGAAAATTTGTTTTCTGTCAGGATGGGGTGCCAGTTATCAGGACGGGCGGGGAAGTAAGATTCTTACACTAAACCGGGCTTGCTTGGGGGCAGGTCTCAGTTCTAATTTACATAACAAAAGGCAGTGCAAAGTCTCTCCCACTGCCCCTGAAGGAAGAAAAATGTGGCCTCTCCAGGCTGTTCACAATTCCCAACCTGTTTCAAATTCCAGTATGGTTTCGCGTATCTGTTTTAAGGGTCAGTTTGTCTCTCTAACTCTGCATTTATGCTGACCGATTGGTTTAAAACTAAACTAAGAGGTTAATTTGAATATCATTTGTTTCACAGCATTGGTTCAATGTGTCCACCAGCATTTAATTTCTCTCTCCTGATGTTCCTTAGTAATCTGATTGCTTTGGCCTCCTTCTCCTGGATCATGTGTAACTTGCCCCCCTTTGGTATAAAAAGAAACCTAGGAGGAGATTGATCCTAAAGAAAAGGGGTGCTCCACTAAGTGAGAAACTGAAAATCAAGCGAGAGAGAGAGAGAGAGAGAGAGAGAGAGAGAGAGAGAGAGTGTGTAAGTTATAGAGAGAGAAGGGGAGAGTCTCTTGTACTTCAGGGTTTTTGTTTGTCTGTCTGTCTGTTTGTTTCTTTGTTTGTTTGTTCTCTAATAATTACAGTGTTTCAATTGGAAGCTCTGCCCTGGGTAATTCTTTCCAATTCTTAGAAAGTAGTAACTGTGGTTATGTTCATTTCTGTTAATGATCCATTCTTCCTGCCTCTTAAATTCATTGATCACCCAGAACTTTTTTGTTTGGGGCAGGAGGGGGCCAGGTGCTTGAGAGAATTTTCTTTTTTTTTTTCCTGTGTCATTTGAACGGAGATTTGGACCTCTGACTAAGAGTAGAGTTTTCCTAGAGAAAAGAGAAGAGCTCTAAGGGAAAAGCAGGGGGATTAGATTTAAAAAAAAAAAAAAAAAAGCCTTTTGAAACCAAACTATTGTTAGCTAAAACTGCTTACTCTTTGCCGTGAATGAGAAGAATCTTAAAATATGTGATATGTTTGGGTCAGTCCAATGTGTCTTTGCGATGATTCATCATCTGAAGTGGCACCCCCTTTCTCCACTGAAAAGTCTTAACTGGGCCTCTTCAGAAATCTTCACCCAGACTGGTTTTAGGTCTGTCAGCCCGAAGAGTCTCTGCCAAAGAATTCAAGGTGGATAAACTTCCTATTTTCGTGTCACCCTGTTTACTTGGCCACTGGCCGAGAAGATACCAGCACTCCCCCTTACTAGTTTTTCACAAACATATCCAGAATAGTACTTTGAAGAAATGTGCAAACAAGGCCTCTGGCCTTGAGCTGGACTTCACAGAGATGTCTACAGGTTTAAGATACGAGAAGAAGTTACCAACTGGACTCCATGGTAACAGCTGGCAGGGGGAGACTAGACAGGGGAGAAGAAGCTCTCCCCTTCTCAGGTGTTGTCCTCGAGGGGTTAACATGCCCAGAACAGTGAGAGAAAAAGCTGCTTTTATGTGAACTTCTGCTGACCATGAGTTTCTGAGCCCCTCCCCTTACATGCTCGGTAGAAAACTCTGAAACTACCTGAACTCAGGGGATTAATTCATTACAGCAAAAGCCAGCCGTGTCCTCTGAACTTGGCTGCAGCCAAATAAAACCGTTTTCCTGCTCTGTTCGGTCGGTGCCTTGCCTCATTTGTCCCTACAACACATCCATGTAAGGAAGACTTTATCAAGCCAGTAGCCTAGGTAAAGCAGGTTCCAGGTTGCTTTTTGCCACCACCACCACCACCACCACCACCACCACCAACAACAACCCCTCCCCCCTTTCGCCCCCCCCCCCCTTCTTTGCAACTGAGAGATAAGATCGAGCTAACATGGGTCACTCTATATGCAATGAATACCAATAATTTCTTCTGATTTTTTTTAACTACATACAAACAAACAAACCAAAAACCATGAAAAGTATAAACTATGTTACTGAGAATCAAGAAGAGTAATTCACTCATGTAAATTCAGAAATTCGTAAGGGTGGCTGTGGTTTCTGTCTGTTGCTGTTGTTGTCCTTTTTGTCTTTTTTAAAAAAAATTTTCTCCCAACTGTCAAATCAAGGAACTGGGGGGGGGGGGGGAGGTGGGGGTGGGGGTCAGAAAGAAAATGTAACAGGGGTCCACTTTATATGCTTTGAGTATAAGTCTCACTGCTCAGCCACTGAGGCTCATGTTAAAACCCATATCCTTTTTCCTTTCTCTTTTTCCTTCCCTCCCCCTCCCTAATCATAGGTGAAGGCTATATTGACTTTCAGGGTCGGTTATCTGCCCATTGGCTAACAAATATTTAGAATTTCCATCCAGAAAATCACTTTTCTGTTTGATAACCTTGTTAGGCCTCGAACAACAGAGTGTCAGCAGAGTCGTCAGAGTTTTGTTGCTGTAAAGGTTCAGTTCTTATGTTTTCTTATTATAATAAATTCCCCCTCTTCCTTCTGAGATGCTTTGCCTCTGAGCAACACCCCCCCCAACACCTACCCCCCTTCTCTCTCTCTCTCTCTCTCTCTCTCTCTCTCTCTCTCTCTCTCTCTCTCTCTCATTACCGCAGGGCTCCATAAGTTGCTGAGGCTGTGTTAGTCTTGTGATTCTCCTGAATCACCCCACATGTCTGTCACTGGAGATGTGTGCACATCTGGGGACTAGAGTAGTATGCTGTGTGTGAGAGATTATTTTATTCTTCAAAAGTCGGTACACTTAAAGACATATAGGTTTCCTACATGAGAGGTCACCAATTAGTGCCCTTTTTATTAGAACGTGTATTGTATCGAAGCTCTAAACTTATCCCATAGTCAGTGACACATGTGGAAGTTCTAACATATGCATTCGCATTCGGTGTAACATTCAGATTTAAAAAAAAGAAAAAAAAGATCTGTGCTTGGGGCTGGGGATGCGGCTCAAGTGGTAGCCCGCTCACCTGGCATGCGTGCGGCCCGGGTTTGATCCTCAGCACCACATACTAACAAAGATGTTGTGTCCACCGAAAACTAACTAACTAACTAACTAAATAAATAAATAAATAAATAAATAAATATTTAAAAATTCTCTCTCTCTGTCTCTCGCTCTCACACTCTCTCTAAAAAAAAAGTTTAAAAATAAATAAATAAATAAAAAGATCTGTGCCATTAATGACCAGTTTTCACATCTGTTAGTTTTAATTGAGTAAGTAAGGGTTTGGTGATCGTTTGTTGAAAGAATACTCCTGTACCAGGTGAGTGGCACTGTTTTCTGAACGCATAAGAGTATTTGTCCACTTGAGTCCAAGCTGTTCACCTAGGTCCAACTGTTGGTGAGCAAAAACCACATCGTGGCAGTTATCTGGCCAGAGTCATAGATTCTGAACGTGGCTTCCAAAGTCAAAGGTCAATGAATGTACGTAGGACTTCTAGGCAATGTGATGTGAAGATCTCTGGGCTTGTTGTACAATAAATATGTCTGTGTTCCTTCAGCATTGAAGGAAATGTATTCATTCTAGAATGCAAAGCTTGGGCTAGGGTTTTAGCTCGGTAGTAGACCACTTGCCTGGGACGTGTGGGGCGCCGGATTCGATCCTGAGCACCACAGAACCCAAAACAAAGGGGCACACAAGCAAATAGGGTAAAGATAGTGTGTCCATCCATCTACAACTCAAGAAATTAAAGGGGAAAAAAATTAAAATGCAAGTTTTAGCCAGGCATGGGTTGGGGGTTCATGTCTGTCCTCCCCCCCCCCCCCCCCCCCAGAGGATCAGGAGGAGCTTGAGAGAAGGATTGTAAGCTCATAGCGAGAGAAAGTAACCTCGCGAGACCCCTGTCTCCAAAAGAAAAGTTGTGATAGTAAAAGCAAATGGGACTCCGTTTTGTTTTATGTCTCCATTCTGTAAAACAACCAGGCCAAGTAGAAGGGTGATGACTGGGGCAAGATGTTCTTTTCCTTGTGCTATAGAAACCTTTAAGAACACGGAAATGGGACATTGTTTCTGTAACTAGCCCATAACGGGGGGGGGGGGGGGGGGGGCGGCTATGCTTCTGTCACTGGAGTGGCTAGGCTGATTGTGATTGGCTGAGCGTCCCTCCGCCTGACTTCACTCTCCCGCTTCTGTAACATGGCTATGGCTTGCTTGCATTAGCTAGACGCCCCCTCCCCCCAAAACGTCCCTTTTGCAGGTTTCAGGCTTATAAGGGGCACCCTTGCAATTGTTTGGGGCTGGCCAGGGGAACAGCTTTATGTTCTTCTGCTCAGTCGCCACTACTTGTGCTTTAATAAAGGCTTGATTCCTTTCTACGTGAGTGGTCTGGAAGTCAGTTTTTGAAACCCTGGGACCAAGCTTTAACTAGAACAAGCAAGCAAGCCAGAAAACAAATGAATAGATAGATAGATAAATTGAATATGGGGATGTGGCTCAGTCAGTGGTCAAGTGAGCGCTTCTGGGTTCAACTCATAAATCAATGGATTTACCAAAAATGTATAAAAATATCTGTATAAAAAGGGGAGGGGATGTTGGTTTATCTCAGTGGTAAACTGTGTCTGTGTTCAGTCCCCAGTTCCAGGCTCCAGTCAGAAACCAGCCCCTGTGTGAGGGGCTGGTTTTTAGTTCCATCCCCACCAAGGAAACCCTGACATGAGTATGGGGAGCCTTATTTGTCTATTGGATGCCAAGGGTAGAGTGATTTCCATCTTGATCTGCCCCCCCCCCCCGCTTTTTTTTTTTTTTTTCTGTGTGAGCAAGGTCTCTTCTAGTGTCTTGATTTTATTTATTTATTTATTTGGCCTAGTTGGAAACAATGCCTTTATGTTATTAGTTTCTTTTTATCTGGAGCCGAGGATGGAACCCAGGGCCTCGAATATGCTAGGCGAGCACTCCAACGCTGAGATATAAAGGACCCCAGCCCATCCCAGCCCAGCACGGCAGTCTGGCAGTCTTCATTTTTTTTTTTTTTTTCCTTTCCCGTGGGCACTTTGAGATGAGATTGCCTTGCCTGTTTTGGTTGTTTGAGTCTCTCTTTGTTCACTACTTTTGTTTCTTTTGTGATGCTAGGCTGGGGAAGAGACCCAGGGCCTTGGGCATTGGTCCACAAACGGTCTTGATTGCTGGGCAACACCCTCACCTTTTTTCCTTTGTCTCTTCCCTTCCCCAGAAAGTAAACCCAGGAAGGGCCTCCCTCTCCTTCTCCCAGGCCCAAATTCATCCTGTTTGGGTTTTGTGCGCAGACCGGTACACACTAGACACACACACACACACACACACACACACACACACACAGGAAACATCACTGTTTTGTTTTTGTTTGTTTCTCTCTTAACCTCATCCAGGCCCTCCCTCATAACTCTCAGGGGTGGGGGAAGGTGTTTACTATGGACCTCTAGTGGTGACAGCCTTGGGAGGGACTACTGCTGGGGAATTGGAGTGAGTGGGATGGGGGAAGTGTGGATTATAGTTCAAATTCCAAGGGTCGGGCAGAGGCACAGAAGCTATCTCCTAGGTGGGGCATGTTAAAGGCTAAGGAAAGTGATCAGATACCAGGGGTGAAAGCGATATGTCCTCCCCGCCCCCCAGTGCTTCCGGGGGACTTTACTGTATGGGGGAGGGGGGGCGGGGGAACAACCGCACTGAGGCCCGTGCCCATCTGTCTTTCCAGGGACTCAGTAGGCTGAGGGAAGAGAGGAAGATATGACGCGGCGGCTTGCAGCTTAGTGATCTCTATATGGATATAGATATACATATCTAAGTCTGTCTGTCTGTCTCTCTATCTATCTATCTATGTCTACACATGTAGATAGATTATATCTAAACTGGAAATGGAACTCAGGCAGGCCTTCCAAAATGACGGTAGCTTTGCGCCACCTAGCGTTCAGTGACTGCAACTAACGAGGCTGCCCTTTTCAGACCACAGACCACTCACTGTGGACTCCCAAGTTCCACAGGGTGGAAACCCGTCGCTATGCACATTCTCGTGTATATGCTTGTGTTTCTGACCCGGTGGCAAGATGAGATCCGACTGAAGAAGCCAAGCAAGCCTAAAACGTGTGTCCCACCTTCACCACTCCTAAGTGTGGAGGATTAGCTGACTGAGAAAGCCTTAGGGGAGGGAGCAGCTTCGGTCCCATAGGGGACAGTTGGGGAAGGCAAGGACCCTGAGTAGCTGCACAGTTGCTCTGGGATCCAATTTTACCTGTAGAACTACTCGGCGCTACATAAACCTCAGCCAGCCAGCCAGCCTGTGCTGCATTTTGTCCTGTCTTTATTGGTATTAGGTACTTTCCAGAAGAAATGGGGGGGGGGGGGGATTTCCCATCTCGTGTCAAGAGTCTCCCGGGACCGAATCCTCCTTGTCCATGCTTTCCTTGAAGATCCTTTAGAGATTCTTCACTTCGAGATGGACGGATGTGTGTGCTGCTGCAGGTTTGACAGCCATCCGGGAGGAAAAACAACCACCAAAAAAAAAAAAGTGTCCCAAATCATCTTTGTCATCATTCCACCATCCTTGGAAGAAGGAAGTCGATCCAAAAGTCCTGGAAGAGAACAGTAAGAGTAGTGAAAGATCAGAATGGTAGGACCGTGTCCAGCAACCACCACCTCAGCTACTCACCAGAGAAGGTGAGGTCCTGGGAGTACTCAGGCAACCTCCAGAGACCTTGAGCTTTAACCAGCAAATAGAGAAAGGAGAGAGGGAAGGGGAAGGGGAAGGGGAAGGACACCACCCCCCCCACCCCATGTGATAACACCACCACAGGGTTTATCACAGACTGAGATAGGATGTTGTCTCCTTTGATGTTAGCCAACATGAGCAATCAAGGGACACTCCCTCTCAAAAAAAAAAAAAAAAAAAAAAAATTGAGGTGTAACTCCGTGGTGGTGGTTAGGTACTTCTGGATTCAATCCAGTGGAAATCATATCACCTTTCTTCCCTGTTTTAGGCACGAGTCCACGCCCAGCGTAGTCTTGAAGTCACATAGACTTTGGAGACCAGAGGATGTCAGAAATGACTCTTATCAAAAGTAAGAAGCCGAATTACAACTGCGGCCAGGAAGAAGTGCAAGGTGGCCTTTGAATCTCCTCTACAAAATCTCCTGTTGTTGCTGACGTGCAGAAGAGTCCCTGTGTTTTTGCTTTGCCAGTGCTGCCATAAGCCTTTTTTCCTGTGTCTCAAGACCTTGCCATCCTTATTGGATTGGGCCAAGCTTTCAGCAACAGGAAGAGGAGAGAGAGAGAGAGAGAGAGAGAGAGAGAGAGAGAGAGAGAGAGAGAGAGAGAGAAAGGCCGGGGGAGGGGGAGCAAATATTAAAAAAAAAAAATCAAGAACAAAAATAAAGAAAAGTAAACGAAAGGAAGCACCACCAGCACCAGCACCAGCAGGAAAGAAACAGTGAAGCAAAAGTGAAAGAAAGGAAGGAGGGAAGGAGAGAGGGAGCGAGCGAGAGTTGAGTTGGTGGGCAAGGAAGGACAGAAATGCACAAACACTCAAGAGCACCCCCCCCCTGGCTGTGACATTCCTCTCCAGGTACTGACCACCAAGAGAAGAAAAAGCCCAGACCCACACAAGTAATGATTTGATGCATGCAATTAAAACTGAACTCCCGATTAGGAAAGAATGTCCCCACTTGAAATAAGGAATATTCGTGGAGTCATCCTACCGCCACTTATAGCTAAAAAGAAACCATTGACAAATTAACTTGGGCGGGGGGGGGATGGGGGGAGGAAGAGGAAGAGGAGGAGGAGGAGGAGGAGGAGGAGGAGGAGGAGAGGGAGGGGGAGAGGGAGAGCGGAGGGGAGGGGAGGGGGAGGTTAGGGTGCGGGTGGGGGAGGGGAGGGGAAGGCGGGGCGAGGAGGAGGAGGAGGAGGAGGAGGAGGAGGAGGAGGAGGAGGAGAAAAACAGAGGAAGAAATGAGACAAGAGAAGTCTGCGAACTCCATTTTGCACACAGATGCCCCTGGTGGCACAGGATTGTAATCCCAGGGACTCGGGAGGATGAGGCAGGCAGAGTGCAATGCGTCAAAACTCCAGTAGCACTCCCAGTTCCACATCAAAGGCAACCAAAAGAAAAACACACATAATTTCACTTACCCAGGCAGTATTTACATTGGGACAACTGGTCGACCTCTTTCGTTGGGGGTGTACTGGTCGACCTCCGGGATATATATATATATATATGTGTGTGTGTGTGTGTGTGTGTGTGTGTGTGTGTGTGTGTGTGTTGCCTTGGAGGAGGAAAGGAGTAATAGGATGAGGGGGTCAAGGAAAAGAGAGAGAGAGAGAGAGAGAGAGAGAGAGAGAGAGAGAGAGAGAGAGAGAGAAGGGTGAAACTTAGGGGCTGGGTGTGTGGCTCAACCGGTAGCATGGGGCGCTGGGTTAGATCGCACCAAATAAAACATAAAATAAATAAAAATAAGTTAAAAAATAATAATAATAAAATAAAGATGTTGGGTCCACCGAAAACTAAACAATAAATATTAAAAAAAAAAAAAAAAAAAAGGAAGGAAGGAAGGAAGGAAGGAAGGAAAGAAAGAAAGAAAAGGCGTGTATGAGTGAACACCAATTTCGACCCCAACCCCCATCCCGCTTATGTTAGGACAGCTGGTCGACCTCCGTACTTACCGCATGGAAAAAAATTCCAAGTCCTCATGCGGACAACTGGTCGACCCCGGTCGTGCTGGGGCAAACCGGCCAACTGGTCAACCTGCGGGAGGGTGGGGGCGGAAGAGGGGGAGAAGAAATGTAAGTAAACCAGCGCGGCAAACAATCAAACAAGCCCCGCCTCCCCGCCCCCAACCAAAAAAGGAAACCAATCATCTAGGGCTGTGAATATATCTCTGCAGGTAGAGTGCAATGCGTTCGAATGTCCAGTAGCAGTCTCAGTCCCGCATCGAACCGAGTCAAACGAGAAGCAGCAATACGGGTACTCTTCCAGGCAGATTTCACATTGGGACAACTGGTCGACTTCCGGGGAGGGGGCGGGGCGTGTGTTGGAGGAGGAAAGGAGTCATAAATAGGGTGAGGGGGGCAGGGAAAAGAGAAAGAGAGAGAGAAGGATATATAAATAAAGAAATTTAGGGGCTGGGGGTGTGGCTCAAGAGGTAGCGCGCTCGAGTGGCATGCATGGGGCGCTGGGTTAGATCGCACCAAGTAAGAATGAATGAATTGATAAATAAAT
>NW_027288088.1:105000-122500 GCF_047511675.1 Marmota flaviventris | reverse complement strand
ACGAGGCACGCCCTTCACGGATCGCTAGAGAAACGTTCCTCACTGAGGGTGGGCGGCACCCGACCCAGCCCCTCTCCCAACCGGCCGCCGAGACAACGAGGGGGATCTGCGGTATGGGCAAGCACAAGGCTTCTTGAGCGTTCGCGGCCGGGGACACCCAAAGCCCCATCGCCTCGGGGACCGGACCGGCCCCAGCTCGGCGTCCCGCCACAATCGCTCAAACGCCCGGGCAACGTCTCCTTTCCCCACCGGAGGTGGGGAAGAGCGCCCGGGCGCCCGCTCGCCTAACACTCCCCACGCCACTCGGCACTGGGGACGACAACGCAACCCGCTCCCCCCCGGAGAGGGAACGCGCAACGCTGCCGAGCTTACCGCCTCGATCCCCCGAGCGAAGCAACAACGCTCTTCCTTTCGGGCACTCGCCTCAGAAGCCCCCGCAGACGGGGCGAGACCGACAGCGAGGCGGCGGCCGGCCGCGGCAGCGGCACTGGGATCGGGAACAGCACACACCGGCTCAGCCTCAGGCACCTCAGGAAACGACCCGGAGCGCCCCAGGAGCACCGAAGCAGAGGCGCACCGTCGCGCCAAAGCAGCACGGCGGCAGCCCTCCCCGGCGCGGGGAGGGCCACACAAGGCCCTTGGCCGCCCAGAGCGGGCGGCGAGCGAGAAGCACCCGCTACGTCAAAGGACCCCGGGAGCGAGGTCGAGGCCGGATTCCGCACCCCCGCCCTTCCCCGCACCGCGAACGGGCGGGGAGGCAAGGCGAGGGACCCGCAGGCAGGACGAGAAGAGCTGGCCCATTCACCATGAATGTCCGTCCCTCGCCTGGCGCGGCTTTGGTCCAGCCCAGGAGAGCGCAGAGTCACCACATCGATCAGCAGAGTGGGCGGGAGAGACCCAGGGAGCAGGGGGAGACCCGGCGAGGACCGCTTCTAAGAGGAGCCTGCTACGGCCTCACCGGCCCCACACCCCAGGGAGAGCGGCCGACGACACGGAACGGGGAACGCCTGACACGCGCGACTCAGAGCCATGGAAACGAGCGTCGTCACACCGCCCCCGGTGCCCGCAGCGAGGAGCGCACGGGCGGTAAAGGACCACCCGCCACCTCCCCCGCCGCCCCCCGGCGCCAGAAGACCGGCCGGCCGGAGGTGGCACCACCACCGCGAGGGCACTCCAGGTGCGCCAAAGAGCCGTCGCACGCAGGCCCAGGCAAGCAGCTCCAGAGGGAACGGGTCCGGGCCACCCCATCAGCCCAGAGCCCGGCACGCACCCGGAGGCCCAAGCTCCCTCCCTCTGGCGGCACGCGCCAGAGGACAACGTGTCAGCACCTACCCGATGGCAGAAAACGGCCAACTCGGGCCAAAACAATCGCGACCGGGGCAACGGGGAACAGTTCACTCAGCACTGCCGCCTTCCCTGAACAGAGTCGCGGTCAGCACACCGCGATATCGAGCCCATCACCGAGCTCCAGAGCCCCTAGGGACAACTGGTCGACCCTCGTGGACGAAGGCGAAAACAAGAGACGGGGACCACCATCTCCAACGAGCAGGACCGGGGGGCGGCCGGGGAACACGCTAAGGCGACCCACCACCGAAGGACGCCGGGCATAGCCATCAGGACAAGCCCCGGGCAGCGGGCCCCCAAAGAGGGAATGCGGCAAGGCCGGCCAAGCACACCCCTCTGGCCCGCCCGGCGCAGCCCCGCGGCCACGCGGCCAAAACCCGTGAGAGAGAGAGGGAGAGGGAGAGGCAGCGGGAGAAAAATAACACAGGAGTCCCGGCGACCGACCCAGACGGGGCCAAGCGAAGCCCGTGGCGGCGAAGGAACCGCTCAGACTGCCACCCGAGGCGCCCGCGGCCCGGACCGAGCAGGGAGAGAAGACAACCGACACACACACAAAGCCTGCCGGTCCAGTATACCGCCAACGGGCCACAACGGCCCAGCCCAGCGCGACCGAGACAGTTCCGCTGGCGCCGCCCAACTCCTGGATCTCTGTCTCGGCCACCGCCACCGAATATCACGCCTTGGCGACTTCCGAGGATCAGACGCTCCCATAAAAGCGGCCACCAGGTGGAGCTCGACAACCGTCAACCAAATCAGGCGGAAGGGACGCGGAACCTCGGGCGGCGTCAGCGGGATCCGCTCCGCAGGGGTCGTAGAGAGTCACCCGGACACATCCCACCAGCCGGGGCGCCCCGCCAGGGCCCCCCACAGCGGCGGGCGCGAGACGCAGGCAGATCGGCCCAGCACCCCTAGAGAATCCGGCCGGGGACACGGGCGGTGTGGGACTTCAAAACCGAAACCACCACGGTGAAGCCACTATCAGACGGGCAGATTGCTAGGCCACGGTCGGATCCATCCACAGAATGGAGGAATTGACAGAAACGTGTAAAAACCCGTTGAAATCGGTTGCTTGGGAATTTGATCTGCTGGTCTTTGGGCTTGGTGTTTCCGCCTGTTTCTGTACCCAAAAAAAAAAAAAAAACCGGAAGATGAACAGCCTCTGAGAATCCTCCCTCCTCTGTCTGTGTCTGTGGTTCAGTGCCAGAGGGCCGGCCTAGCACATAGGAGGCACTGGGTTTGAGCCTTAGCGCGGCATACAAAAAGGAACACAGTCAAGAGAAGGCGTGCTGTCCACCTACAACTACTCTAAAAAAGAAAAAAGAAAAAGAAAGAATACTGACCATAACAGGAAAAAGGATTCTTCCTTGTGGAGTTCTATTTTGTCTGGCCACATTTTATATACATATATAAACATTTTTTTTTTATTATTTTTTTAAGAGAGAGTGAGAGAGAATTTTAATATTTACTTTTTAGTTTTCGGTGGACACAACATCTTCGTTTGTATGGGGCGCTGAGGACCGAACCCGGGCCGCACGCAACCAGGCGAGTGCGCTGCCACTTGAGCCACATCCCCAGCCCCTTTTTTAACTTTTACTTATTTTTCTTTTTTAAAGACAAAAGAAGGAGAGAGAGGGAGGGAGGGAGAGAGAGAGAGAGAGAGAGAGAGAGAGAGAGAGAGAGAGAGAGAGAGATTTTTTAATGTTTGTTTTTCAGTATTCAGTGGGCACAACATCTTTATTTTATTTTATGTGGTGCTGAGTATCGAACCCAGCGCCCCGCGCATGCCAGGGGAGCGCGTTACCACTTGAGCCTCATCCCCAGCCCATTAATTCTTATCTGTATTTGTGTTTTTATTTACCAATTTTTTTTTTTTCATCTTGTGAAAACAGATCAACTTTAATTTCAGCACCTGAAGCTATCCAAGGGTATGCTCTATAAAGGTCATGGGACTGTTGTACACATTCAATAAAGTGACAACTCTGCCATACCACTTAGTATCTCACAATCAGGAACATACTTTTGAATTGCTTAAACAGAATCCACAGAATTAAAACAAAATCAGAAGCCATCCACAGTTATACTAATTGTCAATTACAAGTTTTACAATTAATACTTGATATAACAGTCAATATATAGCAGGGGATATTGAAATGATTTCAGAGTCTCATCCAGTTGTATTCGATTGGGAAGGTTTCTTGAATGGGGATAAAACTGGCCAAAGATAGATACAACCAGGATCAGACCAGCAAGTAAAAGTCCTACCACAGTTTCTGTGGTTTCCACTTTTTTTTTCTTTGTCAGTTAAAAGTGAACAGTGAGAATTAAATACTTATCTTTACATATACACAAGGTATGCTGTGAAGCATACTTGCTTACAAACATATAAAAATACTTGTTAAATAGTTCAATAAGAAAATAATGCACAAAAGTACATAGCAAAAACATTAACCATCTGTGACTCTGGAAAGCTCAATTCCGTGTTTTATATGACAGCAAACAAAAACAACTTTAGTTTTTTTGGAATGCCTTAAACCTGAAATACTTGAAAAGGAAGACAGACAGAAATCATTCATTCTTATCCTTAGCATGGCTGTGAAAGAGTTAAATTAAGAAACCAAGTACACATTGAGATGCCCAAGTCCAGAATGAGTCCAAATATTTGGCCACATAGAACACTATCATCTTCAAGAGGAGGAGTCATCACAGGCTTGATAAGCAGTTTTTTGTTTTTTTTTTTTTAAAGAGAGAATTTTTTAATATTTATGTTTTAGCTTTCGGCGGACACAACATCTTTGTATGTGGTGCTGAGGATGGAACCCGGGCCGCACGCATGCCAGGCGAGCGCGCTACCACTTGAGCCACATCCCCAGCCCCGAGAAGCAGGTTTTAATCCATAAATACAATAGGTATTTTGGTATTTTGGCCACTGGGAAAGAAAAGCTGTAGTATCAAGAAAGGTCTGATATGTCTCAATTTTGTAAACTCCGTTCAGTGTATTTAAGGTTATGTAAGGTTGACATCAAAATCTTTAAAGATAGGCAAAAAATTCATATTAAAAAAAAAACCCTCCTGTGGATGTTAGAATAACAGTAGGTAATATGATTCCAGAAGTTAAAAATTATTTCACAACCTAAAACTTCAGCTTAGCAAACAGCTTAGGTTGCACAACTGATTCATCCCTATTAAGATGTAAGCCCTTAAAAGAAGAATATGTCTGTATATGTAGACATGTATTTAGAAAGAATCAGATCATCTTTGAAGCAGCCTTAGTGTTTCCTTTAAATTGGTCTGGAAAGGATTAGCCGGCTTCTTGGTCTAAGGCTAACACGGTGATCATTTGTCTAAGGCTAGAAAGGTACCAACATGAGGTAAACCATCAGGAGAGGAGGAGGAGATGAGGGCTTTTCCTGGGAGTTGGTAGCTAAAATTCAAGGGATTCTTAGAAAATGACACAATGGCAGCCTTTCTTGTCTTTTTCTTTCCGAGTTGGTTCCGGTGAAGGAGGACATTCTTGCTCTTGAAATTTCCTTATAACCCGGACAAGTTCATGAAAGGCTTGATCTACATTCATCCTCATCTTTGCTGATGCCTCCATGTATGTTACTTTAAGTTGCCATGCTAACTGCTGTCCTTCCTCCTGTGTAACCTGTCTTTCATGATCCAGGTCTGCTTTATTACCAATTAAAATCATTGGAAACTCATCACGATCCTTTACTCTGAGAATCTGTCTCTGAAACGTATAGATTTCTTCAAAACTGCGGAGCCCAGCCGGGCCGTGCCGCGCCGAGCCGCGCCGAGCCTCCGCCGCCCGCCCTAGGCCCGGCTTCGGGGACGTGTGCGGACGGGCGGGGGTCCCGAGCGCCGGGAGCTGCCAGGAAGGACTCTGGGCGCGGCAGCAAGCCCCGGGGCTGACTTGGTGCCGCCCGAGGCGCAGAGAAGCCGACTGAGCGCAGGGGTCAGGGGCTGTAGCGGCCGGGGACTGGCTCCTCTGAGCTTCTCCGCAGCGCCTGCGGAACGCAGCCTCCACCGCCGCTACAAATGGCCGTCTATTTACCTATCTGTTTACCTGAGTTTTTTGTTGTTTTTTGAGCATTTTCTTAAACCGCAAGTCATTTTCCATTGGGTCACAGAGCCAAATTTTACGTTTAGGCACTTGGTAATAAGAAGCTATAACAGGGCTCTAAGAGCGGTTGCCTTGGCTAAAAAGCGTGGGCCCTTGTCCCAGAGCGAAACAACAACAACAACGGGGGGGGGGGGGGGGGGGGGGACAAAAAGCCAAAAAAAAAAAAAAAAAAAAAAAAAAGAATCAAACAAATAATCCAATCAATCCATGGGCCAAGGACCTGAACAGATACTTCTCAGAAGTGGATTAAGACGCTCCTATAAAAGCGGCCACCAGGGGGAGCTCGAAAACCGTCAACAAAATCAGGCGGAAGGGACGCGGAACCTCGGTCGGTGTCAGCGAGATCCGCTTAGCAGGGGTCGTAGAAAGTCACCTGGACACGTCCCGCCAGCTGCCCACCCCACCCCCACCCCCACCCCCCCCCCACCCCGCGCCAGGGTCCCCCGCAGCAGCAGGAGGCGCCGGCAGTCTGCCCAGCACCCCTAGAGAATCCGGCGGTGTGGGACTTCAAAACCGAAACCACCACGGTGAAGCCACAATTAGTCAGGCCGACTGACTGATAGGCCACGGTTGGATCCATCCAGACTATGTAGGAATTGACGGAAACATGTAAAAATCAGTTTGAAATCGGTTGCTTGGGAATTTGATCTGCTTGTCTTTGGGCTTTGTGTTTCCTGCTTTTTCAGTACAAAAAAAAAATTGGAAGATGACCAGCCTCTGAGAATCCTTTCTTGTCTAGGGGCTGTCTGTGTCTTTGGGTCAGTGGCAGAGGACCGGCCTAGCACAGAGTTTGAGACTTAGCACGCCATACAAAAAGGAACAAATCGAAAGAAGGTGTGCTGTCCACCGACAACGTACTACGAAACAGAAAAAAAAAAAAAAAAAAAAAAAGAATACTAATCATAATAGGAAAAAGGATTCTTCCTTGTGGAGTTCTATTTTGTCTGTTTGGCCATTTTATCTTTTTATTTCTTTCTTTTTTTTTTTTTTTTTTTTTTTTTTGTTGTTGTATTTTTATTTTTATTGATCTATCAATATCACGGAGCCAAATTTTACATTTAGGCACTTGGTAATAAGAAGCTGTAACAGGGCTCTAAGTGAGGCTGCCTTGGCTAAAAAGCATGGTCTGTTGCCCTAGACTGAAACACCACATGCTCTGGGATAAATCAAGCTGGAGAAAGCTTGCCATCTCTACCTTCATTTTTATCTGTGTGCACATATTACGCACTGTTTCATCTAAGAAGTAGCAGTGCAACCAATATCTATCAGCCCTAAATGGACCCAACCCCTGCCCTCCCCAGCCACACAGGAGAGACCACAGTCTGAGCAAGAGCACTTCATGGTGTTGTCAGTCTGGTGTTGTGGCTCAATGGTACAGCACTTACCAAGTACGTATGAGGCACAGGGTTCAATCCCAGCACCACATTAAAATCATCATCATCACCTAAATAAACAAAATAAACATATGTATATATTTATCTGTTTATTTATTGGAGGAGGCCTGTAACCAGGGATTGAACTCAGTGGCACTCACTGACTGCGGAGCCACATCCCCTAGCCCTACCTATCTAGTATGTTACTTAGAGACAGGGTCTCACTGAGTTGCTTAGTGTCTCACTTTTGCTGAGGGTGGCTTTAAACTCTCGATCCTCCTGCCTCGGCTGTGTGTGTGTGTGTGTGTGTGTGTGTGTGTGTGTGAGAGAGAGAGAGAGAGAGAGAGAGAGAGAGAGAGAGAGAGAGAGAAGCGTGTCTGGGATGACAGGCATAGGCCACTGTACCCAGTCACTTATTTATTTTATTTTCAGTATGACTTCAAGGTACACACAAGACAATCACTGCCAGGCGTAGGAGGAACATAGCACATTGATAAACAGTCAGATGTTTGAGGAAGCATTCAACAATCTTAAGGTAGTGTGCAAGTCTTTCAATAACCTCAAAATACCTACATGAGGGTTGGGATTGTAGCTCAGTGGTAGAGTGCTTGCCTTGCATTCGTGAGGCCCTGGGTTCCATCCTCAGCACCACATAAAAATAAATAAATAAAAATAAAGATATTGTGTCCATCTACAGCTGAAAAACAAATAAATACATAAATAAATGGATGAATGAATAAATAAATACCTACATGAAAACCAGAGAGAATTAAAAGAAACGATGGATAAATCTATTATGGCAAAGAGGCGAGAACACTCATCCCTTAGCAGCTGACGACTTAGGCCATAAATAAATAATCAGTAACAAAGGACAGCAGAACTACATCGCGAACAACCCACACCTAATGGGCATGTTCAGAACACTGCAAGGCCACCACCACACAGCAGACATTCTTTTAAAGCGAATACGGAATGTTTACCAAAGTTGACCGTAGAATGGAACATAAACCAAATCTCCACAAAGTCTAAAAGATGAAATCACACCACAACTCTTCTCTGAACAACACAAAAGTAAGCTGGAGGTCGGGCATGTTGGCCACTGCCAGGAGTCATTTCAAGAACCGGATTAAACCCAAAGAAAGTATAAACCTGTAGATTCACAAATCTCAGGGAGAAATAGCAGCATCCATCTTTCACAAACTCTTGAGAGGGGCAGGTCAGGGGTCAAGGTGAGATTGAAATACCCCCAACAAAGTGTCAACTTTATCAAATCAGTAGCCTAGAGAGAGCAGGTACTTGTACTATTCCTTCTCGGTGCCATTGTGGTTTTTCTTTGGGGGGGGGGGAGGGGGAGGGGTGGTTCCAGCCTCTTTGGGTTCCTACCACTTTGTCTGCAAGGGAAAATTTGTTTTCTGTCAGGATGGGGTGCCAGTTATCAGGACGGGCGGGGAAGTAAGATTCTTACACTAAACCGGGCTTGCTTGGGGGCAGGTCTCAGTTCTAATTTACATAACAAAAGGCAGTGCAAAGTCTCTCCCACTGCCCCTGAAGGAAGAAAAATGTGGCCTCTCCAGGCTGTTCACAATTCCCAACCTGTTTCAAATTCCAGTATGGTTTCGCGTATCTGTTTTAAGGGTCAGTTTGTCTCTCTAACTCTGCATTTATGCTGACCGATTGGTTTAAAACTAAACTAAGAGGTTAATTTGAATATCATTTGTTTCACAGCATTGGTTCAATGTGTCCACCAGCATTTAATTTCTCTCTCCTGATGTTCCTTAGTAATCTGATTGCTTTGGCCTCCTTCTCCTGGATCATGTGTAACTTGCCCCCCTTTGGTATAAAAAGAAACCTAGGAGGAGATTGATCCTAAAGAAAAGGGGTGCTCCACTAAGTGAGAAACTGAAAATCAAGCGAGAGAGAGAGAGAGAGAGAGAGAGAGAGAGAGAGAGAGAGAGAGGGAGTGTAAGTTATAGAGAGAGAAGGGGAGAGTCTCTTGTACTTCAGGGTTTTTGTTTGTCTGTCTGTCTGTTTGTTTCTTTGTTTGTTTGTTCTCTAATAATTACAGTGTTTCAATTGGAAGCTCTGCCCTGGGTAATTCTTTCCAATTCTTAGAAAGTAGTAACTGTGGTTATGTTCATTTCTGTTAATGATCCATTCTTCCTGCCTCTTAAATTCATTGATCACCCAGAACTTTTTTGTTTGGGGCAGGAGGGGGCCAGGTGCTTGAGAGAATTTTCTTTTTTTTTTCCTGTGTCATTTGAACGGAGATTTGGACCTCTGACTAAGAGTAGAGTTTTCCTAGAGAAAAGAGAAGAGCTCTAAGGGAAAAGCAGGGGGATTAGATTTAAAAAAAAAAAGCCTTTTGAAACCAAACTATTGTTAGCTAAAACTGCTTACTCTTTGCCGTGAATGAGAAGAATCTTAAAATATGTGATATGTTTGGGTCAGTCCAATGTGTCTTTGCGATGATTCATCATCTGAAGTGGCACTCCCTTTCTCCACTGAAAAGTCTTAACTGGGCCTCTTCAGAAATCTTCACCCAGACTGGTTTTAGGTCTGTCAGCCCGAAGAGTCTCTGCCAAAGAATTCAAGGTGGATAAACTTCCTATTTTCGTGTCACCCTGTTTACTTGGCCACTGGCCGAGAAGATACCAGCACTCCCCCTTACTAGTTTTTCACAAACATATCCAGAATAGTACTTTGAAGAAATGTGCAAACAAGGCCTCTGGCCTTGAGCTGGACTTCACAGAGATGTCTACAGGTTTAAGATACGAGAAGAAGTTACCAACTGGACTCCATGGTAACAGCTGGCAGGGGGAGACTAGACAGGGGAGAAGAAGCTCTCCCCTTCTCAGGTGTTGTCCTCGAGGGGTTAACATGCCCAGAACAGTGAGAGAAAAAGCTGCTTTTATGTGAACTTCTGCTGACCATGAGTTTCTGAGCCCCTCCCCTTACATGCTCGGTAGAAAACTCTGAAACTACCTGAACTCAGGGGATTAATTCATTACAGCAAAAGCCAGCCGTGTCCTCTGAACTTGGCTGCAGCCAAATAAAACCGTTTTCCTGCTCTGTTCGGTCGGTGCCTTGCCTCATTTGTCCCTACAACACATCCATGTAAGGAAGACTTTATCAAGCCAGTAGCCTAGGTAAAGCAGGTTCCAGGTTGCTTTTTGCCACCACCACCACCACCACCACCACCACCACCAACAACAACCCCTCCCCCCTTTCGCCCCCCCCCCCCTTCTTTGCAACTGAGAGATAAGATCGAGCTAACATGGGTCACTCTATATGCAATGAATACCAATAATTTCTTCTGATTTTTTTTAACTACATACAAACAAACAAACCAAAAACCATGAAAAGTATAAACTATGTTACTGAGAATCAAGAAGAGTAATTCACTCATGTAAATTCAGAAATTCGTAAGGGTGGCTGTGGTTTCTGTCTGTTGCTGTTGTTGTCCTTTTTGTCTTTTTTAAAAAAAATTTTCTCCCAACTGTCAAATCAAGGAACTGGGGGGGGGGGGGGAGGTGGGGGTGGGGGTCAGAAAGAAAATGTAACAGGGGTCCACTTTATATGCTTTGAGTATAAGTCTCACTGCTCAGCCACTGAGGCTCATGTTAAAACCCATATCCTTTTTCCTTTCTCTTTTTCCTTCCCTCCCCCTCCCTAATCATAGGTGAAGGCTATATTGACTTTCAGGGTCGGTTATCTGCCCATTGGCTAACAAATATTTAGAATTTCCATCCAGAAAATCACTTTTCTGTTTGATAACCTTGTTAGGCCTCGAACAACAGAGTGTCAGCAGAGTCGTCAGAGTTTTGTTGCTGTAAAGGTTCAGTTCTTATGTTTTCTTATTATAATAAATTCCCCCTCTTCCTTCTGAGATGCTTTGCCTCTGAGCAACACCCCCCCCAACACCTACCCCCCCTTCTCTCTCTCTCTCTCTCTCTCTCTCTCTCTCTCTCTCTCTCTCTCTCTCTCTCATTACCGCAGGGCTCCATAAGTTGCTGAGGCTGTGTTAGTCTTGTGATTCTCCTGAATCACCCCACATGTCTGTCACTGGAGATGTGTGCACATCTGGGGACTAGAGTAGTATGCTGTGTGTGAGAGATTATTTTATTCTTCAAAAGTCGGTACACTTAAAGACATATAGGTTTCCTACATGAGAGGTCACCAATTAGTGCCCTTTTTATTAGAACGTGTATTGTATCGAAGCTCTAAACTTATCCCATAGTCAGTGACACATGTGGAAGTTCTAACATATGCATTCGCATTCGGTGTAACATTCAGATTTAAAAAAAAGAAAAAAAAGATCTGTGCTTGGGGCTGGGGATGCGGCTCAAGTGGTAGCCCGCTCACCTGGCATGCGTGCGGCCCGGGTTTGATCCTCAGCACCACATACTAACAAAGATGTTGTGTCCACCGAAAACTAACTAACTAACTAACTAAATAAATAAATAAATAAATAAATAAATATTTAAAAATTCTCTCTCTCTGTCTCTCGCTCTCACACTCTCTCTAAAAAAAAAGTTTAAAAATAAATAAATAAATAAAAAGATCTGTGCCATTAATGACCAGTTTTCACATCTGTTAGTTTTAATTGAGTAAGTAAGGGTTTGGTGATCGTTTGTTGAAAGAATACTCCTGTACCAGGTGAGTGGCACTGTTTTCTGAACGCATAAGAGTATTTGTCCACTTGAGTCCAAGCTGTTCACCTAGGTCCAACTGTTGGTGAGCAAAAACCACATCGTGGCAGTTATCTGGCCAGAGTCATAGATTCTGAACGTGGCTTCCAAAGTCAAAGGTCAATGAATGTACGTAGGACTTCTAGGCAATGTGATGTGAAGATCTCTGGGCTTGTTGTACAATAAATATGTCTGTGTTCCTTCAGCATTGAAGGAAATGTATTCATTCTAGAATGCAAAGCTTGGGCTAGGGTTTTAGCTCGGTAGTAGACCACTTGCCTGGGACGTGTGGGGCGCCGGATTCGATCCTGAGCACCACAGAACCCAAAACAAAGGGGCACACAAGCAAATAGGGTAAAGATAGTGTGTCCATCCATCTACAACTCAAGAAATTAAAGGGGAAAAAAATTAAAATGCAAGTTTTAGCCAGGCATGGGTTGGGGGTTCATGTCTGTCCTCCCCCCCCCCCCCCCCCCCAGAGGATCAGGAGGAGCTTGAGAGAAGGATTGTAAGCTCATAGCGAGAGAAAGTAACCTCGCGAGACCCCTGTCTCCAAAAGAAAAGTTGTGATAGTAAAAGCAAATGGGACTCCGTTTTGTTTTATGTCTCCATTCTGTAAAACAACCAGGCCAAGTAGAAGGGTGATGACTGGGGCAAGATGTTCTTTTCCTTGTGCTATAGAAACCTTTAAGAACACGGAAATGGGACATTGTTTCTGTAACTAGCCCATAACGGGGGGGGGGGGGGGGGGGGCGGCTATGCTTCTGTCACTGGAGTGGCTAGGCTGATTGTGATTGGCTGAGCGTCCCTCCGCCTGACTTCACTCTCCCGCTTCTGTAACATGGCTATGGCTTGCTTGCATTAGCTAGACGCCCCCTCCCCCCAAAACGTCCCTTTTGCAGGTTTCAGGCTTATAAGGGGCACCCTTGCAATTGTTTGGGGCTGGCCAGGGGAACAGCTTTATGTTCTTCTGCTCAGTCGCCACTACTTGTGCTTTAATAAAGGCTTGATTCCTTTCTACGTGAGTGGTCTGGAAGTCAGTTTTTGAAACCCTGGGACCAAGCTTTAACTAGAACAAGCAAGCAAGCCAGAAAACAAATGAATAGATAGATAGATAAATTGAATATGGGGATGTGGCTCAGTCAGTGGTCAAGTGAGCGCTTCTGGGTTCAACTCATAAATCAATGGATTTACCAAAAATGTATAAAAATATCTGTATAAAAAGGGGAGGGGATGTTGGTTTATCTCAGTGGTAAACTGTGTCTGTGTTCAGTCCCCAGTTCCAGGCTCCAGTCAGAAACCAGCCCCTGTGTGAGGGGCTGGTTTTTAGTTCCATCCCCACCAAGGAAACCCTGACATGAGTATGGGGAGCCTTATTTGTCTATTGGATGCCAAGGGTAGAGTGATTTCCATCTTGATCTGCCCCCCCCCCCCGCTTTTTTTTTTTTTTTTCTGTGTGAGCAAGGTCTCTTCTAGTGTCTTGATTTTATTTATTTATTTATTTGGCCTAGTTGGAAACAATGCCTTTATGTTATTAGTTTCTTTTTATCTGGAGCCGAGGATGGAACCCAGGGCCTCGAATATGCTAGGCGAGCACTCCAACGCTGAGATATAAAGGACCCCAGCCCATCCCAGCCCAGCACGGCAGTCTGGCAGTCTTCATTTTTTTTTTTTTTTTCCTTTCCCGTGGGCACTTTGAGATGAGATTGCCTTGCCTGTTTTGGTTGTTTGAGTCTCTCTTTGTTCACTACTTTTGTTTCTTTTGTGATGCTAGGCTGGGGAAGAGACCCAGGGCCTTGGGCATTGGTCCACAAACGGTCTTGATTGCTGGGCAACACCCTCACCTTTTTTCCTTTGTCTCTTCCCTTCCCCAGAAAGTAAACCCAGGAAGGGCCTCCCTCTCCTTCTCCCAGGCCCAAATTCATCCTGTTTGGGTTTTGTGCGCAGACCGGTACACACTAGACACACACACACACACACACACACACACACACACACAGGAAACATCACTGTTTTGTTTTTGTTTGTTTCTCTCTTAACCTCATCCAGGCCCTCCCTCATAACTCTCAGGGGTGGGGGAAGGTGTTTACTATGGACCTCTAGTGGTGACAGCCTTGGGAGGGACTACTGCTGGGGAATTGGAGTGAGTGGGATGGGGGAAGTGTGGATTATAGTTCAAATTCCAAGGGTCGGGCAGAGGCACAGAAGCTATCTCCTAGGTGGGGCATGTTAAAGGCTAAGGAAAGTGATCAGATACCAGGGGTGAAAGCGATATGTCCTCCCCGCCCCCCAGTGCTTCCGGGGGACTTTACTGTATGGGGGAGGGGGGGCGGGGGAACAACCGCACTGAGGCCCGTGCCCATCTGTCTTTCCAGGGACTCAGTAGGCTGAGGGAAGAGAGGAAGATATGACGCGGCGGCTTGCAGCTTAGTGATCTCTATATGGATATAGATATACATATCTAAGTCTGTCTGTCTGTCTCTCTATCTATCTATCTATGTCTACACATGTAGATAGATTATATCTAAACTGGAAATGGAACTCAGGCAGGCCTTCCAAAATGACGGTAGCTTTGCGCCACCTAGCGTTCAGTGACTGCAACTAACGAGGCTGCCCTTTTCAGACCACAGACCACTCACTGTGGACTCCCAAGTTCCACAGGGTGGAAACCCGTCGCTATGCACATTCTCGTGTATATGCTTGTGTTTCTGACCCGGTGGCAAGATGAGATCCGACTGAAGAAGCCAAGCAAGCCTAAAACGTGTGTCCCACCTTCACCACTCCTAAGTGTGGAGGATTAGCTGACTGAGAAAGCCTTAGGGGAGGGAGCAGCTTCGGTCCCATAGGGGACAGTTGGGGAAGGCAAGGACCCTGAGTAGCTGCACAGTTGCTCTGGGATCCAATTTTACCTGTAGAACTACTCGGCGCTACATAAACCTCAGCCAGCCAGCCAGCCTGTGCTGCATTTTGTCCTGTCTTTATTGGTATTAGGTACTTTCCAGAAGAAATGGGGGGGGGGGGGGATTTCCCATCTCGTGTCAAGAGTCTCCCGGGACCGAATCCTCCTTGTCCATGCTTTCCTTGAAGATCCTTTAGAGATTCTTCACTTCGAGATGGACGGATGTGTGTGCTGCTGCAGGTTTGACAGCCATCCGGGAGGAAAAACAACCACCAAAAAAAAAAAAGTGTCCCAAATCATCTTTGTCATCATTCCACCATCCTTGGAAGAAGGAAGTCGATCCAAAAGTCCTGGAAGAGAACAGTAAGAGTAGTGAAAGATCAGAATGGTAGGACCGTGTCCAGCAACCACCACCTCAGCTACTCACCAGAGAAGGTGAGGTCCTGGGAGTACTCAGGCAACCTCCAGAGACCTTGAGCTTTAACCAGCAAATAGAGAAAGGAGAGAGGGAAGGGGAAGGGGAAGGGGAAGGACACCACCCCCCCCACCCCATGTGATAACACCACCACAGGGTTTATCACAGACTGAGATAGGATGTTGTCTCCTTTGATGTTAGCCAACATGAGCAATCAAGGGACACTCCCTCTCAAAAAAAAAAAAAAAAAAAAAAAATTGAGGTGTAACTCCGTGGTGGTGGTTAGGTACTTCTGGATTCAATCCAGTGGAAATCATATCACCTTTCTTCCCTGTTTTAGGCACGAGTCCACGCCCAGCGTAGTCTTGAAGTCACATAGACTTTGGAGACCAGAGGATGTCAGAAATGACTCTTATCAAAAGTAAGAAGCCGAATTACAACTGCGGCCAGGAAGAAGTGCAAGGTGGCCTTTGAATCTCCTCTACAAAATCTCCTGTTGTTGCTGACGTGCAGAAGAGTCCCTGTGTTTTTGCTTTGCCAGTGCTGCCATAAGCCTTTTTTCCTGTGTCTCAAGACCTTGCCATCCTTATTGGATTGGGCCAAGCTTTCAGCAACAGGAAGAGGAGAGAGAGAGAGAGAGAGAGAGAGAGAGAGAGAGAGAGAGAGAGAGAGAGAGAGAGAAGGCCGGGGGAGGGGGAGCAAATATTAAAAAAAAAAAATCAAGAACAAAAATAAAGAAAAGTAAACGAAAGGAAGCACCACCAGCACCAGCACCAGCAGGAAAGAAACAGTGAAGCAAAAGTGAAAGAAAGGAAGGAGGGAAGGAGAGAGGGAGCGAGCGAGAGTTGAGTTGGTGGGCAAGGAAGGACAGAAATGCACAAACACTCAAGAGCACCCCCCCCCTGGCTGTGACATTCCTCTCCAGGTACTGACCACCAAGAGAAGAAAAAGCCCAGACCCACACAAGTAATGATTTGATGCATGCAATTAAAACTGAACTCCCGATTAGGAAAGAATGTCCCCACTTGAAATAAGGAATATTCGTGGAGTCATCCTACCGCCACTTATAGCTAAAAAGAAACCATTGACAAATTAACTTGGGCGGGGGGGGGATGGGGGGAGGAAGAGGAAGAGGAGGAGGAGGAGGAGGAGGAGGAGGAGGAGGAGAGGGAGGGGGAGAGGGAGAGCGGAGGGGAGGGGAGGGGGAGGTTAGGGTGCGGGTGGGGGAGGGGAGGGGAAGGCGGGGCGAGGAGGAGGAGGAGGAGGAGGAGGAGGAGGAGGAGGAGGAGGAGAAAAACAGAGGAAGAAATGAGACAAGAGAAGTCTGCGAACTCCATTTTGCACACAGATGCCCCTGGTGGCACAGGATTGTAATCCCAGGGACTCGGGAGGATGAGGCAGGCAGAGTGCAATGCGTCAAAACTCCAGTAGCACTCCCAGTTCCACATCAAAGGCAACCAAAAGAAAAACACACATAATTTCACTTACCCAGGCAGTATTTACATTGGGACAACTGGTCGACCTCTTTCGTTGGGGGTGTACTGGTCGACCTCCGGGATATATATATATATATATGTGTGTGTGTGTGTGTGTGTGTGTGTGTGTGTGTGTGTGTGTGTTGCCTTGGAGGAGGAAAGGAGTAATAGGATGAGGGGGTCAAGGAAAAGAGAGAGAGAGAGAGAGAGAGAGAGAGAGAGAGAGAGAGAGAGAGAGAGAGAAGGGTGAAACTTAGGGGCTGGGTGTGTGGCTCAACCGGTAGCATGGGGCGCTGGGTTAGATCGCACCAAATAAAACATAAAATAAATAAAAATAAGTTAAAAAATAATAATAATAAAATAAAGATGTTGGGTCCACCGAAAACTAAACAATAAATATTAAAAAAAAAAAAAAAAAAAAGGAAGGAAGGAAGGAAGGAAGGAAGGAAAGAAAGAAAGAAAAGGCGTGTATGAGTGAACACCAATTTCGACCCCAACCCCCATCCCGCTTATGTTAGGACAGCTGGTCGACCTCCGTACTTACCGCATGGAAAAAAATTCCAAGTCCTCATGCGGACAACTGGTCGACCCCGGTCGTGCTGGGGCAAACCGGCCAACTGGTCAACCTGCGGGAGGGTGGGGGCGGAAGAGGGGGAGAAGAAATGTAAGTAAACCAGCGCGGCAAACAATCAAACAAGCCCCGCCTCCCCGCCCCCAACCAAAAAAGGAAACCAATCATCTAGGGCTGTGAATATATCTCTGCAGGTAGAGTGCAATGCGTTCGAATGTCCAGTAGCAGTCTCAGTCCCGCATCGAACCGAGTCAAACGAGAAGCAGCAATACGGGTACTCTTCCAGGCAGATTTCACATTGGGACAACTGGTCGACTTCCGGGGAGGGGGCGGGGCGTGTGTTGGAGGAGGAAAGGAGTCATAAATAGGGTGAGGGGGGCAGGGAAAAGAGAAAGAGAGAGAGAAGGATATATAAATAAAGAAATTTAGGGGCTGGGGGTGTGGCTCAAGAGGTAGCGCGCTCGAGTGGCATGCATGGGGCGCTGGGTTAGATCGCACCAAGTAAGAATGAATGAATTGATAAATAAATAAATAAAAAAGATGTTGGGTCCCCGAAAACTAAACACTAAATTAAAAAAAAAAAAAAAAAAAGGAAGGAAAAGAAAAGAAAGG
>NW_027288088.1:75000-92500 GCF_047511675.1 Marmota flaviventris | reverse complement strand
GGCCGCCGAGACAACGAGGGGGATCTGCGGTATGGGCAAGCACAAGGCTTCTTGAGCGTTCGCGGCCGGGGACACCCAAAGCCCCATCGCCTCGGGGACCGGACCGGCCCCAGCTCGGCGTCCCGCCACAATCGCTCAAACGCCCGGGCAACGTCTCCTTTCCCCACCGGAGGTGGGGAAGAGCGCCCGGGCGCCCGCTCGCCTAACACTCCCCACGCCACTCGGCACTGGGGACGACAACGCAACCCGCTCCCCCCCGGAGAGGGAACGCGCAACGCTGCCGAGCTTACCGCCTCGATCCCCCGAGCGAAGCAACAACGCTCTTCCTTTCGGGCACTCGCCTCAGAAGCCCCCGCAGACGGGGCGAGACCGACAGCGAGGCGGCGGCCGGCCGCGGCAGCGGCACTGGGATCGGGAACAGCACACACCGGCTCAGCCTCAGGCACCTCAGGAAACGACCCGGAGCGCCCCAGGAGCACCGAAGCAGAGGCGCACCGTCGCGCCAAAGCAGCACGGCGGCAGCCCTCCCCGGCGCGGGGAGGGCCACACAAGGCCCTTGGCCGCCCAGAGCGGGCGGCGAGCGAGAAGCACCCGCTACGTCAAAGGACCCCGGGAGCGAGGTCGAGGCCGGATTCCGCACCCCCGCCCTTCCCCGCACCGCGAACGGGCGGGGAGGCAAGGCGAGGGACCCGCAGGCAGGACGAGAAGAGCTGGCCCATTCACCATGAATGTCCGTCCCTCGCCTGGCGCGGCTTTGGTCCAGCCCAGGAGAGCGCAGAGTCACCACATCGATCAGCAGAGTGGGCGGGAGAGACCCAGGGAGCAGGGGGAGACCCGGCGAGGACCGCTTCTAAGAGGAGCCTGCTACGGCCTCACCGGCCCCACACCCCAGGGAGAGCGGCCGACGACACGGAACGGGGAACGCCTGACACGCGCGACTCAGAGCCATGGAAACGAGCGTCGTCACACCGCCCCCGGTGCCCGCAGCGAGGAGCGCACGGGCGGTAAAGGACCACCCGCCACCTCCCCCGCCGCCCCCCGGCGCCAGAAGACCGGCCGGCCGGAGGTGGCACCACCACCGCGAGGGCACTCCAGGTGCGCCAAAGAGCCGTCGCACGCAGGCCCAGGCAAGCAGCTCCAGAGGGAACGGGTCCGGGCCACCCCATCAGCCCAGAGCCCGGCACGCACCCGGAGGCCCAAGCTCCCTCCCTCTGGCGGCACGCGCCAGAGGACAACGTGTCAGCACCTACCCGATGGCAGAAAACGGCCAACTCGGGCCAAAACAATCGCGACCGGGGCAACGGGGAACAGTTCACTCAGCACTGCCGCCTTCCCTGAACAGAGTCGCGGTCAGCACACCGCGATATCGAGCCCATCACCGAGCTCCAGAGCCCCTAGGGACAACTGGTCGACCCTCGTGGACGAAGGCGAAAACAAGAGACGGGGACCACCATCTCCAACGAGCAGGACCGGGGGGCGGCCGGGGAACACGCTAAGGCGACCCACCACCGAAGGACGCCGGGCATAGCCATCAGGACAAGCCCCGGGCAGCGGGCCCCCAAAGAGGGAATGCGGCAAGGCCGGCCAAGCACACCCCTCTGGCCCGCCCGGCGCAGCCCCGCGGCCACGCGGCCAAAACCCGTGAGAGAGAGAGGGAGAGGGAGAGGCAGCGGGAGAAAAATAACACAGGAGTCCCGGCGACCGACCCAGACGGGGCCAAGCGAAGCCCGTGGCGGCGAAGGAACCGCTCAGACTGCCACCCGAGGCGCCCGCGGCCCGGACCGAGCAGGGAGAGAAGACAACCGACACACACACAAAGCCTGCCGGTCCAGTATACCGCCAACGGGCCACAACGGCCCAGCCCAGCGCGACCGAGACAGTTCCGCTGGCGCCGCCCAACTCCTGGATCTCTGTCTCGGCCACCGCCACCGAATATCACGCCTTGGCGACTTCCGAGGATCAGACGCTCCCATAAAAGCGGCCACCAGGTGGAGCTCGACAACCGTCAACCAAATCAGGCGGAAGGGACGCGGAACCTCGAGCGGCGTCAGCGGGATCCGCTCCGCAGGGGTCGTAGAGAGTCACCCGGACACATCCCACCAGCCGGGGCGCCCCGCCAGGGCCCCCCACAGCGGCGGGCGCGAGACGCAGGCAGATCGGCCCAGCACCCCTAGAGAATCCGGCCGGGGACACGGGCGGTGTGGGACTTCAAAACCGAAACCACCACGGTGAAGCCACTATCAGACGGGCAGATTGCTAGGCCACGGTCGGATCCATCCACAGAATGGAGGAATTGACAGAAACGTGTAAAAACCCGTTGAAATCGGTTGCTTGGGAATTTGATCTGCTGGTCTTTGGGCTTGGTGTTTCCGCCTGTTTCTGTACCCAAAAAAAAAAAAAAAACCGGAAGATGAACAGCCTCTGAGAATCCTCCCTCCTCTGTCTGTGTCTGTGGTTCAGTGCCAGAGGGCCGGCCTAGCACATAGGAGGCACTGGGTTTGAGCCTTAGCGCGGCATACAAAAAGGAACACAGTCAAGAGAAGGCGTGCTGTCCACCTACAACTACTCTAAAAAAGAAAAAAGAAAAAGAAAGAATACTGACCATAACAGGAAAAAGGATTCTTCCTTGTGGAGTTCTATTTTGTCTGGCCACATTTTATATACATATATAAACATTTTTTTTTTATTATTTTTTTAAGAGAGAGTGAGAGAGAATTTTAATATTTACTTTTTAGTTTTCGGTGGACACAACATCTTCGTTTGTATGGGGCGCTGAGGACCGAACCCGGGCCGCACGCAACCAGGCGAGTGCGCTGCCACTTGAGCCACATCCCCAGCCCCTTTTTTAACTTTTACTTATTTTTCTTTTTTAAAGACAAAAGAAGGAGAGAGAGGGAGGGAGGGAGAGAGAGAGAGAGAGAGAGAGAGAGAGAGAGAGAGAGAGAGAGAGAGATTTTTTAATGTTTGTTTTTCAGTATTCAGTGGGCACAACATCTTTATTTTATTTTATGTGGTGCTGAGTATCGAACCCAGCGCCCCGCGCATGCCAGGGGAGCGCGTTACCACTTGAGCCTCATCCCCAGCCCATTAATTCTTATCTGTATTTGTGTTTTTATTTACCAATTTTTTTTTTTTCATCTTGTGAAAACAGATCAACTTTAATTTCAGCACCTGAAGCTATCCAAGGGTATGCTCTATAAAGGTCATGGGACTGTTGTACACATTCAATAAAGTGACAACTCTGCCATACCACTTAGTATCTCACAATCAGGAACATACTTTTGAATTGCTTAAACAGAATCCACAGAATTAAAACAAAATCAGAAGCCATCCACAGTTATACTAATTGTCAATTACAAGTTTTACAATTAATACTTGATATAACAGTCAATATATAGCAGGGGATATTGAAATGATTTCAGAGTCTCATCCAGTTGTATTCGATTGGGAAGGTTTCTTGAATGGGGATAAAACTGGCCAAAGATAGATACAACCAGGATCAGACCAGCAAGTAAAAGTCCTACCACAGTTTCTGTGGTTTCCACTTTTTTTTTCTTTGTCAGTTAAAAGTGAACAGTGAGAATTAAATACTTATCTTTACATATACACAAGGTATGCTGTGAAGCATACTTGCTTACAAACATATAAAAATACTTGTTAAATAGTTCAATAAGAAAATAATGCACAAAAGTACATAGCAAAAACATTAACCATCTGTGACTCTGGAAAGCTCAATTCCGTGTTTTATATGACAGCAAACAAAAACAACTTTAGTTTTTTTGGAATGCCTTAAACCTGAAATACTTGAAAAGGAAGACAGACAGAAATCATTCATTCTTATCCTTAGCATGGCTGTGAAAGAGTTAAATTAAGAAACCAAGTACACATTGAGATGCCCAAGTCCAGAATGAGTCCAAATATTTGGCCACATAGAACACTATCATCTTCAAGAGGAGGAGTCATCACAGGCTTGATAAGCAGTTTTTTGTTTTTTTTTTTTTAAAGAGAGAATTTTTTAATATTTATGTTTTAGCTTTCGGCGGACACAACATCTTTGTATGTGGTGCTGAGGATGGAACCCGGGCCGCACGCATGCCAGGCGAGCGCGCTACCACTTGAGCCACATCCCCAGCCCCGAGAAGCAGGTTTTAATCCATAAATACAATAGGTATTTTGGTATTTTGGCCACTGGGAAAGAAAAGCTGTAGTATCAAGAAAGGTCTGATATGTCTCAATTTTGTAAACTCCGTTCAGTGTATTTAAGGTTATGTAAGGTTGACATCAAAATCTTTAAAGATAGGCAAAAAATTCATATTAAAAAAAAAACCCTCCTGTGGATGTTAGAATAACAGTAGGTAATATGATTCCAGAAGTTAAAAATTATTTCACAACCTAAAACTTCAGCTTAGCAAACAGCTTAGGTTGCACAACTGATTCATCCCTATTAAGATGTAAGCCCTTAAAAGAAGAATATGTCTGTATATGTAGACATGTATTTAGAAAGAATCAGATCATCTTTGAAGCAGCCTTAGTGTTTCCTTTAAATTGGTCTGGAAAGGATTAGCCGGCTTCTTGGTCTAAGGCTAACACGGTGATCATTTGTCTAAGGCTAGAAAGGTACCAACATGAGGTAAACCATCAGGAGAGGAGGAGGAGATGAGGGCTTTTCCTGGGAGTTGGTAGCTAAAATTCAAGGGATTCTTAGAAAATGACACAATGGCAGCCTTTCTTGTCTTTTTCTTTCCGAGTTGGTTCCGGTGAAGGAGGACATTCTTGCTCTTGAAATTTCCTTATAACCCGGACAAGTTCATGAAAGGCTTGATCTACATTCATCCTCATCTTTGCTGATGCCTCCATGTATGTTACTTTAAGTTGCCATGCTAACTGCTGTCCTTCCTCCTGTGTAACCTGTCTTTCATGATCCAGGTCTGCTTTATTACCAATTAAAATCATTGGAAACTCATCACGATCCTTTACTCTGAGAATCTGTCTCTGAAACGTATAGATTTCTTCAAAACTGCGGAGCCCAGCCGGGCCGTGCCGCGCCGAGCCGCGCCGAGCCTCCGCCGCCCGCCCTAGGCCCGGCTTCGGGGACGTGTGCGGACGGGCGGGGGTCCCGAGCGCCGGGAGCTGCCAGGAAGGACTCTGGGCGCGGCAGCAAGCCCCGGGGCTGACTTGGTGCCGCCCGAGGCGCAGAGAAGCCGACTGAGCGCAGGGGTCAGGGGCTGTAGCGGCCGGGGACTGGCTCCTCTGAGCTTCTCCGCAGCGCCTGCGGAACGCAGCCTCCACCGCCGCTACAAATGGCCGTCTATTTACCTATCTGTTTACCTGAGTTTTTTGTTGTTTTTTGAGCATTTTCTTAAACCGCAAGTCATTTTCCATTGGGTCACAGAGCCAAATTTTACGTTTAGGCACTTGGTAATAAGAAGCTATAACAGGGCTCTAAGAGCGGTTGCCTTGGCTAAAAAGCGTGGGCCCTTGTCCCAGAGCGAAACAACAACAACAACGGGGGGGGGGGGGGGGGGGGGGGACAAAAAGCCAAAAAAAAAAAAAAAAAAAAAAAAAAGAATCAAACAAATAATCCAATCAATCCATGGGCCAAGGACCTGAACAGATACTTCTCAGAAGTGGATTAAGACGCTCCTATAAAAGCGGCCACCAGGGGGAGCTCGAAAACCGTCAACAAAATCAGGCGGAAGGGACGCGGAACCTCGGTCGGTGTCAGCGAGATCCGCTTAGCAGGGGTCGTAGAAAGTCACCTGGACACGTCCCGCCAGCTGCCCACCCCACCCCCACCCCCACCCCCCCCCCACCCCGCGCCAGGGTCCCCCGCAGCAGCAGGAGGCGCCGGCAGTCTGCCCAGCACCCCTAGAGAATCCGGCGGTGTGGGACTTCAAAACCGAAACCACCACGGTGAAGCCACAATTAGTCAGGCCGACTGACTGATAGGCCACGGTTGGATCCATCCAGACTATGTAGGAATTGACGGAAACATGTAAAAATCAGTTTGAAATCGGTTGCTTGGGAATTTGATCTGCTTGTCTTTGGGCTTTGTGTTTCCTGCTTTTTCAGTACAAAAAAAAAATTGGAAGATGACCAGCCTCTGAGAATCCTTTCTTGTCTAGGGGCTGTCTGTGTCTTTGGGTCAGTGGCAGAGGACCGGCCTAGCACAGAGTTTGAGACTTAGCACGCCATACAAAAAGGAACAAATCGAAAGAAGGTGTGCTGTCCACCGACAACGTACTACGAAACAGAAAAAAAAAAAAAAAAAAAAAAAGAATACTAATCATAATAGGAAAAAGGATTCTTCCTTGTGGAGTTCTATTTTGTCTGTTTGGCCATTTTATCTTTTTATTTCTTTCTTTTTTTTTTTTTTTTTTTTTTTTTTGTTGTTGTATTTTTATTTTTATTGATCTATCAATATCACGGAGCCAAATTTTACATTTAGGCACTTGGTAATAAGAAGCTGTAACAGGGCTCTAAGTGAGGCTGCCTTGGCTAAAAAGCATGGTCTGTTGCCCTAGACTGAAACACCACATGCTCTGGGATAAATCAAGCTGGAGAAAGCTTGCCATCTCTACCTTCATTTTTATCTGTGTGCACATATTACGCACTGTTTCATCTAAGAAGTAGCAGTGCAACCAATATCTATCAGCCCTAAATGGACCCAACCCCTGCCCTCCCCAGCCACACAGGAGAGACCACAGTCTGAGCAAGAGCACTTCATGGTGTTGTCAGTCTGGTGTTGTGGCTCAATGGTACAGCACTTACCAAGTACGTATGAGGCACAGGGTTCAATCCCAGCACCACATTAAAATCATCATCATCACCTAAATAAACAAAATAAACATATGTATATATTTATCTGTTTATTTATTGGAGGAGGCCTGTAACCAGGGATTGAACTCAGTGGCACTCACTGACTGCGGAGCCACATCCCCTAGCCCTACCTATCTAGTATGTTACTTAGAGACAGGGTCTCACTGAGTTGCTTAGTGTCTCACTTTTGCTGAGGGTGGCTTTAAACTCTCGATCCTCCTGCCTCGGCTGTGTGTGTGTGTGTGTGTGTGTGTGTGTGTGTGTGAGAGAGAGAGAGAGAGAGAGAGAGAGAGAGAGAGAGAGAGAGAGAAGCGTGTCTGGGATGACAGGCATAGGCCACTGTACCCAGTCACTTATTTATTTTATTTTCAGTATGACTTCAAGGTACACACAAGACAATCACTGCCAGGCGTAGGAGGAACATAGCACATTGATAAACAGTCAGATGTTTGAGGAAGCATTCAACAATCTTAAGGTAGTGTGCAAGTCTTTCAATAACCTCAAAATACCTACATGAGGGTTGGGATTGTAGCTCAGTGGTAGAGTGCTTGCCTTGCATTCGTGAGGCCCTGGGTTCCATCCTCAGCACCACATAAAAATAAATAAATAAAAATAAAGATATTGTGTCCATCTACAGCTGAAAAACAAATAAATACATAAATAAATGGATGAATGAATAAATAAATACCTACATGAAAACCAGAGAGAATTAAAAGAAACGATGGATAAATCTATTATGGCAAAGAGGCGAGAACACTCATCCCTTAGCAGCTGACGACTTAGGCCATAAATAAATAATCAGTAACAAAGGACAGCAGAACTACATCGCGAACAACCCACACCTAATGGGCATGTTCAGAACACTGCAAGGCCACCACCACACAGCAGACATTCTTTTAAAGCGAATACGGAATGTTTACCAAAGTTGACCGTAGAATGGAACATAAACCAAATCTCCACAAAGTCTAAAAGATGAAATCACACCACAACTCTTCTCTGAACAACACAAAAGTAAGCTGGAGGTCGGGCATGTTGGCCACTGCCAGGAGTCATTTCAAGAACCGGATTAAACCCAAAGAAAGTATAAACCTGTAGATTCACAAATCTCAGGGAGAAATAGCAGCATCCATCTTTCACAAACTCTTGAGAGGGGCAGGTCAGGGGTCAAGGTGAGATTGAAATACCCCCAACAAAGTGTCAACTTTATCAAATCAGTAGCCTAGAGAGAGCAGGTACTTGTACTATTCCTTCTCGGTGCCATTGTGGTTTTTCTTTGGGGGGGGGGGAGGGGGAGGGGTGGTTCCAGCCTCTTTGGGTTCCTACCACTTTGTCTGCAAGGGAAAATTTGTTTTCTGTCAGGATGGGGTGCCAGTTATCAGGACGGGCGGGGAAGTAAGATTCTTACACTAAACCGGGCTTGCTTGGGGGCAGGTCTCAGTTCTAATTTACATAACAAAAGGCAGTGCAAAGTCTCTCCCACTGCCCCTGAAGGAAGAAAAATGTGGCCTCTCCAGGCTGTTCACAATTCCCAACCTGTTTCAAATTCCAGTATGGTTTCGCGTATCTGTTTTAAGGGTCAGTTTGTCTCTCTAACTCTGCATTTATGCTGACCGATTGGTTTAAAACTAAACTAAGAGGTTAATTTGAATATCATTTGTTTCACAGCATTGGTTCAATGTGTCCACCAGCATTTAATTTCTCTCTCCTGATGTTCCTTAGTAATCTGATTGCTTTGGCCTCCTTCTCCTGGATCATGTGTAACTTGCCCCCCTTTGGTATAAAAAGAAACCTAGGAGGAGATTGATCCTAAAGAAAAGGGGTGCTCCACTAAGTGAGAAACTGAAAATCAAGCGAGAGAGAGAGAGAGAGAGAGAGAGAGAGAGAGAGAGAGAGAGAGGGAGTGTAAGTTATAGAGAGAGAAGGGGAGAGTCTCTTGTACTTCAGGGTTTTTGTTTGTCTGTCTGTCTGTTTGTTTCTTTGTTTGTTTGTTCTCTAATAATTACAGTGTTTCAATTGGAAGCTCTGCCCTGGGTAATTCTTTCCAATTCTTAGAAAGTAGTAACTGTGGTTATGTTCATTTCTGTTAATGATCCATTCTTCCTGCCTCTTAAATTCATTGATCACCCAGAACTTTTTTGTTTGGGGCAGGAGGGGGCCAGGTGCTTGAGAGAATTTTCTTTTTTTTTTCCTGTGTCATTTGAACGGAGATTTGGACCTCTGACTAAGAGTAGAGTTTTCCTAGAGAAAAGAGAAGAGCTCTAAGGGAAAAGCAGGGGGATTAGATTTAAAAAAAAAAAGCCTTTTGAAACCAAACTATTGTTAGCTAAAACTGCTTACTCTTTGCCGTGAATGAGAAGAATCTTAAAATATGTGATATGTTTGGGTCAGTCCAATGTGTCTTTGCGATGATTCATCATCTGAAGTGGCACTCCCTTTCTCCACTGAAAAGTCTTAACTGGGCCTCTTCAGAAATCTTCACCCAGACTGGTTTTAGGTCTGTCAGCCCGAAGAGTCTCTGCCAAAGAATTCAAGGTGGATAAACTTCCTATTTTCGTGTCACCCTGTTTACTTGGCCACTGGCCGAGAAGATACCAGCACTCCCCCTTACTAGTTTTTCACAAACATATCCAGAATAGTACTTTGAAGAAATGTGCAAACAAGGCCTCTGGCCTTGAGCTGGACTTCACAGAGATGTCTACAGGTTTAAGATACGAGAAGAAGTTACCAACTGGACTCCATGGTAACAGCTGGCAGGGGGAGACTAGACAGGGGAGAAGAAGCTCTCCCCTTCTCAGGTGTTGTCCTCGAGGGGTTAACATGCCCAGAACAGTGAGAGAAAAAGCTGCTTTTATGTGAACTTCTGCTGACCATGAGTTTCTGAGCCCCTCCCCTTACATGCTCGGTAGAAAACTCTGAAACTACCTGAACTCAGGGGATTAATTCATTACAGCAAAAGCCAGCCGTGTCCTCTGAACTTGGCTGCAGCCAAATAAAACCGTTTTCCTGCTCTGTTCGGTCGGTGCCTTGCCTCATTTGTCCCTACAACACATCCATGTAAGGAAGACTTTATCAAGCCAGTAGCCTAGGTAAAGCAGGTTCCAGGTTGCTTTTTGCCACCACCACCACCACCACCACCACCACCACCAACAACAACCCCTCCCCCCTTTCGCCCCCCCCCCCCTTCTTTGCAACTGAGAGATAAGATCGAGCTAACATGGGTCACTCTATATGCAATGAATACCAATAATTTCTTCTGATTTTTTTTAACTACATACAAACAAACAAACCAAAAACCATGAAAAGTATAAACTATGTTACTGAGAATCAAGAAGAGTAATTCACTCATGTAAATTCAGAAATTCGTAAGGGTGGCTGTGGTTTCTGTCTGTTGCTGTTGTTGTCCTTTTTGTCTTTTTTAAAAAAAATTTTCTCCCAACTGTCAAATCAAGGAACTGGGGGGGGGGGGGGAGGTGGGGGTGGGGGTCAGAAAGAAAATGTAACAGGGGTCCACTTTATATGCTTTGAGTATAAGTCTCACTGCTCAGCCACTGAGGCTCATGTTAAAACCCATATCCTTTTTCCTTTCTCTTTTTCCTTCCCTCCCCCTCCCTAATCATAGGTGAAGGCTATATTGACTTTCAGGGTCGGTTATCTGCCCATTGGCTAACAAATATTTAGAATTTCCATCCAGAAAATCACTTTTCTGTTTGATAACCTTGTTAGGCCTCGAACAACAGAGTGTCAGCAGAGTCGTCAGAGTTTTGTTGCTGTAAAGGTTCAGTTCTTATGTTTTCTTATTATAATAAATTCCCCCTCTTCCTTCTGAGATGCTTTGCCTCTGAGCAACACCCCCCCCAACACCTACCCCCCCTTCTCTCTCTCTCTCTCTCTCTCTCTCTCTCTCTCTCTCTCTCTCTCTCTCTCTCATTACCGCAGGGCTCCATAAGTTGCTGAGGCTGTGTTAGTCTTGTGATTCTCCTGAATCACCCCACATGTCTGTCACTGGAGATGTGTGCACATCTGGGGACTAGAGTAGTATGCTGTGTGTGAGAGATTATTTTATTCTTCAAAAGTCGGTACACTTAAAGACATATAGGTTTCCTACATGAGAGGTCACCAATTAGTGCCCTTTTTATTAGAACGTGTATTGTATCGAAGCTCTAAACTTATCCCATAGTCAGTGACACATGTGGAAGTTCTAACATATGCATTCGCATTCGGTGTAACATTCAGATTTAAAAAAAAGAAAAAAAAGATCTGTGCTTGGGGCTGGGGATGCGGCTCAAGTGGTAGCCCGCTCACCTGGCATGCGTGCGGCCCGGGTTTGATCCTCAGCACCACATACTAACAAAGATGTTGTGTCCACCGAAAACTAACTAACTAACTAACTAAATAAATAAATAAATAAATAAATAAATATTTAAAAATTCTCTCTCTCTGTCTCTCGCTCTCACACTCTCTCTAAAAAAAAAGTTTAAAAATAAATAAATAAATAAAAAGATCTGTGCCATTAATGACCAGTTTTCACATCTGTTAGTTTTAATTGAGTAAGTAAGGGTTTGGTGATCGTTTGTTGAAAGAATACTCCTGTACCAGGTGAGTGGCACTGTTTTCTGAACGCATAAGAGTATTTGTCCACTTGAGTCCAAGCTGTTCACCTAGGTCCAACTGTTGGTGAGCAAAAACCACATCGTGGCAGTTATCTGGCCAGAGTCATAGATTCTGAACGTGGCTTCCAAAGTCAAAGGTCAATGAATGTACGTAGGACTTCTAGGCAATGTGATGTGAAGATCTCTGGGCTTGTTGTACAATAAATATGTCTGTGTTCCTTCAGCATTGAAGGAAATGTATTCATTCTAGAATGCAAAGCTTGGGCTAGGGTTTTAGCTCGGTAGTAGACCACTTGCCTGGGACGTGTGGGGCGCCGGATTCGATCCTGAGCACCACAGAACCCAAAACAAAGGGGCACACAAGCAAATAGGGTAAAGATAGTGTGTCCATCCATCTACAACTCAAGAAATTAAAGGGGAAAAAAATTAAAATGCAAGTTTTAGCCAGGCATGGGTTGGGGGTTCATGTCTGTCCTCCCCCCCCCCCCCCCCCCCAGAGGATCAGGAGGAGCTTGAGAGAAGGATTGTAAGCTCATAGCGAGAGAAAGTAACCTCGCGAGACCCCTGTCTCCAAAAGAAAAGTTGTGATAGTAAAAGCAAATGGGACTCCGTTTTGTTTTATGTCTCCATTCTGTAAAACAACCAGGCCAAGTAGAAGGGTGATGACTGGGGCAAGATGTTCTTTTCCTTGTGCTATAGAAACCTTTAAGAACACGGAAATGGGACATTGTTTCTGTAACTAGCCCATAACGGGGGGGGGGGGGGGGGGGGCGGCTATGCTTCTGTCACTGGAGTGGCTAGGCTGATTGTGATTGGCTGAGCGTCCCTCCGCCTGACTTCACTCTCCCGCTTCTGTAACATGGCTATGGCTTGCTTGCATTAGCTAGACGCCCCCTCCCCCCAAAACGTCCCTTTTGCAGGTTTCAGGCTTATAAGGGGCACCCTTGCAATTGTTTGGGGCTGGCCAGGGGAACAGCTTTATGTTCTTCTGCTCAGTCGCCACTACTTGTGCTTTAATAAAGGCTTGATTCCTTTCTACGTGAGTGGTCTGGAAGTCAGTTTTTGAAACCCTGGGACCAAGCTTTAACTAGAACAAGCAAGCAAGCCAGAAAACAAATGAATAGATAGATAGATAAATTGAATATGGGGATGTGGCTCAGTCAGTGGTCAAGTGAGCGCTTCTGGGTTCAACTCATAAATCAATGGATTTACCAAAAATGTATAAAAATATCTGTATAAAAAGGGGAGGGGATGTTGGTTTATCTCAGTGGTAAACTGTGTCTGTGTTCAGTCCCCAGTTCCAGGCTCCAGTCAGAAACCAGCCCCTGTGTGAGGGGCTGGTTTTTAGTTCCATCCCCACCAAGGAAACCCTGACATGAGTATGGGGAGCCTTATTTGTCTATTGGATGCCAAGGGTAGAGTGATTTCCATCTTGATCTGCCCCCCCCCCCCGCTTTTTTTTTTTTTTTTCTGTGTGAGCAAGGTCTCTTCTAGTGTCTTGATTTTATTTATTTATTTATTTGGCCTAGTTGGAAACAATGCCTTTATGTTATTAGTTTCTTTTTATCTGGAGCCGAGGATGGAACCCAGGGCCTCGAATATGCTAGGCGAGCACTCCAACGCTGAGATATAAAGGACCCCAGCCCATCCCAGCCCAGCACGGCAGTCTGGCAGTCTTCATTTTTTTTTTTTTTTTCCTTTCCCGTGGGCACTTTGAGATGAGATTGCCTTGCCTGTTTTGGTTGTTTGAGTCTCTCTTTGTTCACTACTTTTGTTTCTTTTGTGATGCTAGGCTGGGGAAGAGACCCAGGGCCTTGGGCATTGGTCCACAAACGGTCTTGATTGCTGGGCAACACCCTCACCTTTTTTCCTTTGTCTCTTCCCTTCCCCAGAAAGTAAACCCAGGAAGGGCCTCCCTCTCCTTCTCCCAGGCCCAAATTCATCCTGTTTGGGTTTTGTGCGCAGACCGGTACACACTAGACACACACACACACACACACACACACACACACACACAGGAAACATCACTGTTTTGTTTTTGTTTGTTTCTCTCTTAACCTCATCCAGGCCCTCCCTCATAACTCTCAGGGGTGGGGGAAGGTGTTTACTATGGACCTCTAGTGGTGACAGCCTTGGGAGGGACTACTGCTGGGGAATTGGAGTGAGTGGGATGGGGGAAGTGTGGATTATAGTTCAAATTCCAAGGGTCGGGCAGAGGCACAGAAGCTATCTCCTAGGTGGGGCATGTTAAAGGCTAAGGAAAGTGATCAGATACCAGGGGTGAAAGCGATATGTCCTCCCCGCCCCCCAGTGCTTCCGGGGGACTTTACTGTATGGGGGAGGGGGGGCGGGGGAACAACCGCACTGAGGCCCGTGCCCATCTGTCTTTCCAGGGACTCAGTAGGCTGAGGGAAGAGAGGAAGATATGACGCGGCGGCTTGCAGCTTAGTGATCTCTATATGGATATAGATATACATATCTAAGTCTGTCTGTCTGTCTCTCTATCTATCTATCTATGTCTACACATGTAGATAGATTATATCTAAACTGGAAATGGAACTCAGGCAGGCCTTCCAAAATGACGGTAGCTTTGCGCCACCTAGCGTTCAGTGACTGCAACTAACGAGGCTGCCCTTTTCAGACCACAGACCACTCACTGTGGACTCCCAAGTTCCACAGGGTGGAAACCCGTCGCTATGCACATTCTCGTGTATATGCTTGTGTTTCTGACCCGGTGGCAAGATGAGATCCGACTGAAGAAGCCAAGCAAGCCTAAAACGTGTGTCCCACCTTCACCACTCCTAAGTGTGGAGGATTAGCTGACTGAGAAAGCCTTAGGGGAGGGAGCAGCTTCGGTCCCATAGGGGACAGTTGGGGAAGGCAAGGACCCTGAGTAGCTGCACAGTTGCTCTGGGATCCAATTTTACCTGTAGAACTACTCGGCGCTACATAAACCTCAGCCAGCCAGCCAGCCTGTGCTGCATTTTGTCCTGTCTTTATTGGTATTAGGTACTTTCCAGAAGAAATGGGGGGGGGGGGGGATTTCCCATCTCGTGTCAAGAGTCTCCCGGGACCGAATCCTCCTTGTCCATGCTTTCCTTGAAGATCCTTTAGAGATTCTTCACTTCGAGATGGACGGATGTGTGTGCTGCTGCAGGTTTGACAGCCATCCGGGAGGAAAAACAACCACCAAAAAAAAAAAAGTGTCCCAAATCATCTTTGTCATCATTCCACCATCCTTGGAAGAAGGAAGTCGATCCAAAAGTCCTGGAAGAGAACAGTAAGAGTAGTGAAAGATCAGAATGGTAGGACCGTGTCCAGCAACCACCACCTCAGCTACTCACCAGAGAAGGTGAGGTCCTGGGAGTACTCAGGCAACCTCCAGAGACCTTGAGCTTTAACCAGCAAATAGAGAAAGGAGAGAGGGAAGGGGAAGGGGAAGGGGAAGGACACCACCCCCCCCACCCCATGTGATAACACCACCACAGGGTTTATCACAGACTGAGATAGGATGTTGTCTCCTTTGATGTTAGCCAACATGAGCAATCAAGGGACACTCCCTCTCAAAAAAAAAAAAAAAAAAAAAAAATTGAGGTGTAACTCCGTGGTGGTGGTTAGGTACTTCTGGATTCAATCCAGTGGAAATCATATCACCTTTCTTCCCTGTTTTAGGCACGAGTCCACGCCCAGCGTAGTCTTGAAGTCACATAGACTTTGGAGACCAGAGGATGTCAGAAATGACTCTTATCAAAAGTAAGAAGCCGAATTACAACTGCGGCCAGGAAGAAGTGCAAGGTGGCCTTTGAATCTCCTCTACAAAATCTCCTGTTGTTGCTGACGTGCAGAAGAGTCCCTGTGTTTTTGCTTTGCCAGTGCTGCCATAAGCCTTTTTTCCTGTGTCTCAAGACCTTGCCATCCTTATTGGATTGGGCCAAGCTTTCAGCAACAGGAAGAGGAGAGAGAGAGAGAGAGAGAGAGAGAGAGAGAGAGAGAGAGAGAGAGAGAGAGAGAAAGGCCGGGGGAGGGGGAGCAAATATTAAAAAAAAAAAATCAAGAACAAAAATAAAGAAAAGTAAACGAAAGGAAGCACCACCAGCACCAGCACCAGCAGGAAAGAAACAGTGAAGCAAAAGTGAAAGAAAGGAAGGAGGGAAGGAGAGAGGGAGCGAGCGAGAGTTGAGTTGGTGGGCAAGGAAGGACAGAAATGCACAAACACTCAAGAGCACCCCCCCCCTGGCTGTGACATTCCTCTCCAGGTACTGACCACCAAGAGAAGAAAAAGCCCAGACCCACACAAGTAATGATTTGATGCATGCAATTAAAACTGAACTCCCGATTAGGAAAGAATGTCCCCACTTGAAATAAGGAATATTCGTGGAGTCATCCTACCGCCACTTATAGCTAAAAAGAAACCATTGACAAATTAACTTGGGCGGGGGGGGGATGGGGGGAGGAAGAGGAAGAGGAGGAGGAGGAGGAGGAGGAGGAGGAGGAGGAGAGGGAGGGGGAGAGGGAGAGCGGAGGGGAGGGGAGGGGGAGGTTAGGGTGCGGGTGGGGGAGGGGAGGGGAAGGCGGGGCGAGGAGGAGGAGGAGGAGGAGGAGGAGGAGGAGGAGGAGGAGGAGAAAAACAGAGGAAGAAATGAGACAAGAGAAGTCTGCGAACTCCATTTTGCACACAGATGCCCCTGGTGGCACAGGATTGTAATCCCAGGGACTCGGGAGGATGAGGCAGGCAGAGTGCAATGCGTCAAAACTCCAGTAGCACTCCCAGTTCCACATCAAAGGCAACCAAAAGAAAAACACACATAATTTCACTTACCCAGGCAGTATTTACATTGGGACAACTGGTCGACCTCTTTCGTTGGGGGTGTACTGGTCGACCTCCGGGATATATATATATATATATGTGTGTGTGTGTGTGTGTGTGTGTGTGTGTGTGTGTGTGTGTGTTGCCTTGGAGGAGGAAAGGAGTAATAGGATGAGGGGGTCAAGGAAAAGAGAGAGAGAGAGAGAGAGAGAGAGAGAGAGAGAGAGAGAGAGAGAGAGAGAAGGGTGAAACTTAGGGGCTGGGTGTGTGGCTCAACCGGTAGCATGGGGCGCTGGGTTAGATCGCACCAAATAAAACATAAAATAAATAAAAATAAGTTAAAAAATAATAATAATAAAATAAAGATGTTGGGTCCACCGAAAACTAAACAATAAATATTAAAAAAAAAAAAAAAAAAAAGGAAGGAAGGAAGGAAGGAAGGAAGGAAAGAAAGAAAGAAAAGGCGTGTATGAGTGAACACCAATTTCGACCCCAACCCCCATCCCGCTTATGTTAGGACAGCTGGTCGACCTCCGTACTTACCGCATGGAAAAAAATTCCAAGTCCTCATGCGGACAACTGGTCGACCCCGGTCGTGCTGGGGCAAACCGGCCAACTGGTCAACCTGCGGGAGGGTGGGGGCGGAAGAGGGGGAGAAGAAATGTAAGTAAACCAGCGCGGCAAACAATCAAACAAGCCCCGCCTCCCCGCCCCCAACCAAAAAAGGAAACCAATCATCTAGGGCTGTGAATATATCTCTGCAGGTAGAGTGCAATGCGTTCGAATGTCCAGTAGCAGTCTCAGTCCCGCATCGAACCGAGTCAAACGAGAAGCAGCAATACGGGTACTCTTCCAGGCAGATTTCACATTGGGACAACTGGTCGACTTCCGGGGAGGGGGCGGGGCGTGTGTTGGAGGAGGAAAGGAGTCATAAATAGGGTGAGGGGGGCAGGGAAAAGAGAAAGAGAGAGAGAAGGATATATAAATAAAGAAATTTAGGGGCTGGGGGTGTGGCTCAAGAGGTAGCGCGCTCGAGTGGCATGCATGGGGCGCTGGGTTAGATCGCACCAAGTAAGAATGAATGAATTGATAAATAAATAAATAAAAAAGATGTTGGGTCCCCGAAAACTAAACACTAAATTAAAAAAAAAAAAAAAAAAAGGAAGGAAAAGAAAAGAAAGGAAAAGAAAAGAAAAGAAAGAAAGAAAGAAAGAAAGAAAGAAAGAAAGAAAGAAAGAAAGAAAGAAAGAAGAGAGACTCGTAC
>NW_027288088.1:47500-62500 GCF_047511675.1 Marmota flaviventris | reverse complement strand
CCCCATCGCCTCGGGGACCGGACCGGCCCCAGCTCGGCGTCCCGCCACAATCGCTCAAACGCCCGGGCAACGTCTCCTTTCCCCACCGGAGGTGGGGAAGAGCGCCCGGGCGCCCGCTCGCCTAACACTCCCCACGCCACTCGGCACTGGGGACGACAACGCAACCCGCTCCCCCCCGGAGAGGGAACGCGCAACGCTGCCGAGCTTACCGCCTCGATCCCCCGAGCGAAGCAACAACGCTCTTCCTTTCGGGCACTCGCCTCAGAAGCCCCCGCAGACGGGGCGAGACCGACAGCGAGGCGGCGGCCGGCCGCGGCAGCGGCACTGGGATCGGGAACAGCACACACCGGCTCAGCCTCAGGCACCTCAGGAAACGACCCGGAGCGCCCCAGGAGCACCGAAGCAGAGGCGCACCGTCGCGCCAAAGCAGCACGGCGGCAGCCCTCCCCGGCGCGGGGAGGGCCACACAAGGCCCTTGGCCGCCCAGAGCGGGCGGCGAGCGAGAAGCACCCGCTACGTCAAAGGACCCCGGGAGCGAGGTCGAGGCCGGATTCCGCACCCCCGCCCTTCCCCGCACCGCGAACGGGCGGGGAGGCAAGGCGAGGGACCCGCAGGCAGGACGAGAAGAGCTGGCCCATTCACCATGAATGTCCGTCCCTCGCCTGGCGCGGCTTTGGTCCAGCCCAGGAGAGCGCAGAGTCACCACATCGATCAGCAGAGTGGGCGGGAGAGACCCAGGGAGCAGGGGGAGACCCGGCGAGGACCGCTTCTAAGAGGAGCCTGCTACGGCCTCACCGGCCCCACACCCCAGGGAGAGCGGCCGACGACACGGAACGGGGAACGCCTGACACGCGCGACTCAGAGCCATGGAAACGAGCGTCGTCACACCGCCCCCGGTGCCCGCAGCGAGGAGCGCACGGGCGGTAAAGGACCACCCGCCACCTCCCCCGCCGCCCCCCGGCGCCAGAAGACCGGCCGGCCGGAGGTGGCACCACCACCGCGAGGGCACTCCAGGTGCGCCAAAGAGCCGTCGCACGCAGGCCCAGGCAAGCAGCTCCAGAGGGAACGGGTCCGGGCCACCCCATCAGCCCAGAGCCCGGCACGCACCCGGAGGCCCAAGCTCCCTCCCTCTGGCGGCACGCGCCAGAGGACAACGTGTCAGCACCTACCCGATGGCAGAAAACGGCCAACTCGGGCCAAAACAATCGCGACCGGGGCAACGGGGAACAGTTCACTCAGCACTGCCGCCTTCCCTGAACAGAGTCGCGGTCAGCACACCGCGATATCGAGCCCATCACCGAGCTCCAGAGCCCCTAGGGACAACTGGTCGACCCTCGTGGACGAAGGCGAAAACAAGAGACGGGGACCACCATCTCCAACGAGCAGGACCGGGGGGCGGCCGGGGAACACGCTAAGGCGACCCACCACCGAAGGACGCCGGGCATAGCCATCAGGACAAGCCCCGGGCAGCGGGCCCCCAAAGAGGGAATGCGGCAAGGCCGGCCAAGCACACCCCTCTGGCCCGCCCGGCGCAGCCCCGCGGCCACGCGGCCAAAACCCGTGAGAGAGAGAGGGAGAGGGAGAGGCAGCGGGAGAAAAATAACACAGGAGTCCCGGCGACCGACCCAGACGGGGCCAAGCGAAGCCCGTGGCGGCGAAGGAACCGCTCAGACTGCCACCCGAGGCGCCCGCGGCCCGGACCGAGCAGGGAGAGAAGACAACCGACACACACACAAAGCCTGCCGGTCCAGTATACCGCCAACGGGCCACAACGGCCCAGCCCAGCGCGACCGAGACAGTTCCGCTGGCGCCGCCCAACTCCTGGATCTCTGTCTCGGCCACCGCCACCGAATATCACGCCTTGGCGACTTCCGAGGATCAGACGCTCCCATAAAAGCGGCCACCAGGTGGAGCTCGACAACCGTCAACCAAATCAGGCGGAAGGGACGCGGAACCTCGGGCGGCGTCAGCGGGATCCGCTCCGCAGGGGTCGTAGAGAGTCACCCGGACACATCCCACCAGCCGGGGCGCCCCGCCAGGGCCCCCCACAGCGGCGGGCGCGAGACGCAGGCAGATCGGCCCAGCACCCCTAGAGAATCCGGCCGGGGACACGGGCGGTGTGGGACTTCAAAACCGAAACCACCACGGTGAAGCCACTATCAGACGGGCAGATTGCTAGGCCACGGTCGGATCCATCCACAGAATGGAGGAATTGACAGAAACGTGTAAAAACCCGTTGAAATCGGTTGCTTGGGAATTTGATCTGCTGGTCTTTGGGCTTGGTGTTTCCGCCTGTTTCTGTACCCAAAAAAAAAAAAAAAACCGGAAGATGAACAGCCTCTGAGAATCCTCCCTCCTCTGTCTGTGTCTGTGGTTCAGTGCCAGAGGGCCGGCCTAGCACATAGGAGGCACTGGGTTTGAGCCTTAGCGCGGCATACAAAAAGGAACACAGTCAAGAGAAGGCGTGCTGTCCACCTACAACTACTCTAAAAAAGAAAAAAGAAAAAGAAAGAATACTGACCATAACAGGAAAAAGGATTCTTCCTTGTGGAGTTCTATTTTGTCTGGCCACATTTTATATACATATATAAACATTTTTTTTTTATTATTTTTTTAAGAGAGAGTGAGAGAGAATTTTAATATTTACTTTTTAGTTTTCGGTGGACACAACATCTTCGTTTGTATGGGGCGCTGAGGACCGAACCCGGGCCGCACGCAACCAGGCGAGTGCGCTGCCACTTGAGCCACATCCCCAGCCCCTTTTTTAACTTTTACTTATTTTTCTTTTTTAAAGACAAAAGAAGGAGAGAGAGGGAGGGAGGAGAGAGAGAGAGAGAGAGAGAGAGAGAGAGAGAGAGAGAGAGAGAGAGAATTTTTTAATGTTTGTTTTTCAGTATTCAGTGGGCACAACATCTTTATTTTATTTTATGTGGTGCTGAGTATCGAACCCAGCGCCCCGCGCATGCCAGGGGAGCGCGTTACCACTTGAGCCTCATCCCCAGCCCATTAATTCTTATCTGTATTTGTGTTTTTATTTACCAATTTTTTTTTTTTCATCTTGTGAAAACAGATCAACTTTAATTTCAGCACCTGAAGCTATCCAAGGGTATGCTCTATAAAGGTCATGGGACTGTTGTACACATTCAATAAAGTGACAACTCTGCCATACCACTTAGTATCTCACAATCAGGAACATACTTTTGAATTGCTTAAACAGAATCCACAGAATTAAAACAAAATCAGAAGCCATCCACAGTTATACTAATTGTCAATTACAAGTTTTACAATTAATACTTGATATAACAGTCAATATATAGCAGGGGATATTGAAATGATTTCAGAGTCTCATCCAGTTGTATTCGATTGGGAAGGTTTCTTGAATGGGGATAAAACTGGCCAAAGATAGATACAACCAGGATCAGACCAGCAAGTAAAAGTCCTACCACAGTTTCTGTGGTTTCCACTTTTTTTTTCTTTGTCAGTTAAAAGTGAACAGTGAGAATTAAATACTTATCTTTACATATACACAAGGTATGCTGTGAAGCATACTTGCTTACAAACATATAAAAATACTTGTTAAATAGTTCAATAAGAAAATAATGCACAAAAGTACATAGCAAAAACATTAACCATCTGTGACTCTGGAAAGCTCAATTCCGTGTTTTATATGACAGCAAACAAAAACAACTTTAGTTTTTTTGGAATGCCTTAAACCTGAAATACTTGAAAAGGAAGACAGACAGAAATCATTCATTCTTATCCTTAGCATGGCTGTGAAAGAGTTAAATTAAGAAACCAAGTACACATTGAGATGCCCAAGTCCAGAATGAGTCCAAATATTTGGCCACATAGAACACTATCATCTTCAAGAGGAGGAGTCATCACAGGCTTGATAAGCAGTTTTTTGTTTTTTTTTTTTTAAAGAGAGAATTTTTTAATATTTATGTTTTAGCTTTCGGCGGACACAACATCTTTGTATGTGGTGCTGAGGATGGAACCCGGGCCGCACGCATGCCAGGCGAGCGCGCTACCACTTGAGCCACATCCCCAGCCCCGAGAAGCAGGTTTTAATCCATAAATACAATAGGTATTTTGGTATTTTGGCCACTGGGAAAGAAAAGCTGTAGTATCAAGAAAGGTCTGATATGTCTCAATTTTGTAAACTCCGTTCAGTGTATTTAAGGTTATGTAAGGTTGACATCAAAATCTTTAAAGATAGGCAAAAAATTCATATTAAAAAAAAAACCCTCCTGTGGATGTTAGAATAACAGTAGGTAATATGATTCCAGAAGTTAAAAATTATTTCACAACCTAAAACTTCAGCTTAGCAAACAGCTTAGGTTGCACAACTGATTCATCCCTATTAAGATGTAAGCCCTTAAAAGAAGAATATGTCTGTATATGTAGACATGTATTTAGAAAGAATCAGATCATCTTTGAAGCAGCCTTAGTGTTTCCTTTAAATTGGTCTGGAAAGGATTAGCCGGCTTCTTGGTCTAAGGCTAACACGGTGATCATTTGTCTAAGGCTAGAAAGGTACCAACATGAGGTAAACCATCAGGAGAGGAGGAGGAGATGAGGGCTTTTCCTGGGAGTTGGTAGCTAAAATTCAAGGGATTCTTAGAAAATGACACAATGGCAGCCTTTCTTGTCTTTTTCTTTCCGAGTTGGTTCCGGTGAAGGAGGACATTCTTGCTCTTGAAATTTCCTTATAACCCGGACAAGTTCATGAAAGGCTTGATCTACATTCATCCTCATCTTTGCTGATGCCTCCATGTATGTTACTTTAAGTTGCCATGCTAACTGCTGTCCTTCCTCCTGTGTAACCTGTCTTTCATGATCCAGGTCTGCTTTATTACCAATTAAAATCATTGGAAACTCATCACGATCCTTTACTCTGAGAATCTGTCTCTGAAACGTATAGATTTCTTCAAAACTGCGGAGCCCAGCCGGGCCGTGCCGCGCCGAGCCGCGCCGAGCCTCCGCCGCCCGCCCTAGGCCCGGCTTCGGGGACGTGTGCGGACGGGCGGGGGTCCCGAGCGCCGGGAGCTGCCAGGAAGGACTCTGGGCGCGGCAGCAAGCCCCGGGGCTGACTTGGTGCCGCCCGAGGCGCAGAGAAGCCGACTGAGCGCAGGGGTCAGGGGCTGTAGCGGCCGGGGACTGGCTCCTCTGAGCTTCTCCGCAGCGCCTGCGGAACGCAGCCTCCACCGCCGCTACAAATGGCCGTCTATTTACCTATCTGTTTACCTGAGTTTTTTGTTGTTTTTTGAGCATTTTCTTAAACCGCAAGTCATTTTCCATTGGGTCACAGAGCCAAATTTTACGTTTAGGCACTTGGTAATAAGAAGCTATAACAGGGCTCTAAGAGCGGTTGCCTTGGCTAAAAAGCGTGGGCCCTTGTCCCAGAGCGAAACAACAACAACAACGGGGGGGGGGGGGGGGGGGGGGACAAAAAGCCAAAAAAAAAAAAAAAAAAAAAAAAAAGAATCAAACAAATAATCCAATCAATCCATGGGCCAAGGACCTGAACAGATACTTCTCAGAAGTGGATTAAGACGCTCCTATAAAAGCGGCCACCAGGGGGAGCTCGAAAACCGTCAACAAAATCAGGCGGAAGGGACGCGGAACCTCGGTCGGTGTCAGCGAGATCCGCTTAGCAGGGGTCGTAGAAAGTCACCTGGACACGTCCCGCCAGCTGCCCACCCCACCCCCACCCCCACCCCCCCCCCACCCCGCGCCAGGGTCCCCCGCAGCAGCAGGAGGCGCCGGCAGTCTGCCCAGCACCCCTAGAGAATCCGGCGGTGTGGGACTTCAAAACCGAAACCACCACGGTGAAGCCACAATTAGTCAGGCCGACTGACTGATAGGCCACGGTTGGATCCATCCAGACTATGTAGGAATTGACGGAAACATGTAAAAATCAGTTTGAAATCGGTTGCTTGGGAATTTGATCTGCTTGTCTTTGGGCTTTGTGTTTCCTGCTTTTTCAGTACAAAAAAAAAATTGGAAGATGACCAGCCTCTGAGAATCCTTTCTTGTCTAGGGGCTGTCTGTGTCTTTGGGTCAGTGGCAGAGGACCGGCCTAGCACAGAGTTTGAGACTTAGCACGCCATACAAAAAGGAACAAATCGAAAGAAGGTGTGCTGTCCACCGACAACGTACTACGAAACAGAAAAAAAAAAAAAAAAAAAAAAAGAATACTAATCATAATAGGAAAAAGGATTCTTCCTTGTGGAGTTCTATTTTGTCTGTTTGGCCATTTTATCTTTTTATTTCTTTCTTTTTTTTTTTTTTTTTTTTTTTTTTGTTGTTGTATTTTTATTTTTATTGATCTATCAATATCACGGAGCCAAATTTTACATTTAGGCACTTGGTAATAAGAAGCTGTAACAGGGCTCTAAGTGAGGCTGCCTTGGCTAAAAAGCATGGTCTGTTGCCCTAGACTGAAACACCACATGCTCTGGGATAAATCAAGCTGGAGAAAGCTTGCCATCTCTACCTTCATTTTTATCTGTGTGCACATATTACGCACTGTTTCATCTAAGAAGTAGCAGTGCAACCAATATCTATCAGCCCTAAATGGACCCAACCCCTGCCCTCCCCAGCCACACAGGAGAGACCACAGTCTGAGCAAGAGCACTTCATGGTGTTGTCAGTCTGGTGTTGTGGCTCAATGGTACAGCACTTACCAAGTACGTATGAGGCACAGGGTTCAATCCCAGCACCACATTAAAATCATCATCATCACCTAAATAAACAAAATAAACATATGTATATATTTATCTGTTTATTTATTGGAGGAGGCCTGTAACCAGGGATTGAACTCAGTGGCACTCACTGACTGCGGAGCCACATCCCCTAGCCCTACCTATCTAGTATGTTACTTAGAGACAGGGTCTCACTGAGTTGCTTAGTGTCTCACTTTTGCTGAGGGTGGCTTTAAACTCTCGATCCTCCTGCCTCGGCTGTGTGTGTGTGTGTGTGTGTGTGTGTGTGTGTGTGAGAGAGAGAGAGAGAGAGAGAGAGAGAGAGAGAGAGAGAGAGAGAAGCGTGTCTGGGATGACAGGCATAGGCCACTGTACCCAGTCACTTATTTATTTTATTTTCAGTATGACTTCAAGGTACACACAAGACAATCACTGCCAGGCGTAGGAGGAACATAGCACATTGATAAACAGTCAGATGTTTGAGGAAGCATTCAACAATCTTAAGGTAGTGTGCAAGTCTTTCAATAACCTCAAAATACCTACATGAGGGTTGGGATTGTAGCTCAGTGGTAGAGTGCTTGCCTTGCATTCGTGAGGCCCTGGGTTCCATCCTCAGCACCACATAAAAATAAATAAATAAAAATAAAGATATTGTGTCCATCTACAGCTGAAAAACAAATAAATACATAAATAAATGGATGAATGAATAAATAAATACCTACATGAAAACCAGAGAGAATTAAAAGAAACGATGGATAAATCTATTATGGCAAAGAGGCGAGAACACTCATCCCTTAGCAGCTGACGACTTAGGCCATAAATAAATAATCAGTAACAAAGGACAGCAGAACTACATCGCGAACAACCCACACCTAATGGGCATGTTCAGAACACTGCAAGGCCACCACCACACAGCAGACATTCTTTTAAAGCGAATACGGAATGTTTACCAAAGTTGACCGTAGAATGGAACATAAACCAAATCTCCACAAAGTCTAAAAGATGAAATCACACCACAACTCTTCTCTGAACAACACAAAAGTAAGCTGGAGGTCGGGCATGTTGGCCACTGCCAGGAGTCATTTCAAGAACCGGATTAAACCCAAAGAAAGTATAAACCTGTAGATTCACAAATCTCAGGGAGAAATAGCAGCATCCATCTTTCACAAACTCTTGAGAGGGGCAGGTCAGGGGTCAAGGTGAGATTGAAATACCCCCAACAAAGTGTCAACTTTATCAAATCAGTAGCCTAGAGAGAGCAGGTACTTGTACTATTCCTTCTCGGTGCCATTGTGGTTTTTCTTTGGGGGGGGGGGAGGGGGAGGGGTGGTTCCAGCCTCTTTGGGTTCCTACCACTTTGTCTGCAAGGGAAAATTTGTTTTCTGTCAGGATGGGGTGCCAGTTATCAGGACGGGCGGGGAAGTAAGATTCTTACACTAAACCGGGCTTGCTTGGGGGCAGGTCTCAGTTCTAATTTACATAACAAAAGGCAGTGCAAAGTCTCTCCCACTGCCCCTGAAGGAAGAAAAATGTGGCCTCTCCAGGCTGTTCACAATTCCCAACCTGTTTCAAATTCCAGTATGGTTTCGCGTATCTGTTTTAAGGGTCAGTTTGTCTCTCTAACTCTGCATTTATGCTGACCGATTGGTTTAAAACTAAACTAAGAGGTTAATTTGAATATCATTTGTTTCACAGCATTGGTTCAATGTGTCCACCAGCATTTAATTTCTCTCTCCTGATGTTCCTTAGTAATCTGATTGCTTTGGCCTCCTTCTCCTGGATCATGTGTAACTTGCCCCCCTTTGGTATAAAAAGAAACCTAGGAGGAGATTGATCCTAAAGAAAAGGGGTGCTCCACTAAGTGAGAAACTGAAAATCAAGCGAGAGAGAGAGAGAGAGAGAGAGAGAGAGAGAGAGAGAGAGAGAGGGAGTGTAAGTTATAGAGAGAGAAGGGGAGAGTCTCTTGTACTTCAGGGTTTTTGTTTGTCTGTCTGTCTGTTTGTTTCTTTGTTTGTTTGTTCTCTAATAATTACAGTGTTTCAATTGGAAGCTCTGCCCTGGGTAATTCTTTCCAATTCTTAGAAAGTAGTAACTGTGGTTATGTTCATTTCTGTTAATGATCCATTCTTCCTGCCTCTTAAATTCATTGATCACCCAGAACTTTTTTGTTTGGGGCAGGAGGGGGCCAGGTGCTTGAGAGAATTTTCTTTTTTTTTTCCTGTGTCATTTGAACGGAGATTTGGACCTCTGACTAAGAGTAGAGTTTTCCTAGAGAAAAGAGAAGAGCTCTAAGGGAAAAGCAGGGGGATTAGATTTAAAAAAAAAAAGCCTTTTGAAACCAAACTATTGTTAGCTAAAACTGCTTACTCTTTGCCGTGAATGAGAAGAATCTTAAAATATGTGATATGTTTGGGTCAGTCCAATGTGTCTTTGCGATGATTCATCATCTGAAGTGGCACTCCCTTTCTCCACTGAAAAGTCTTAACTGGGCCTCTTCAGAAATCTTCACCCAGACTGGTTTTAGGTCTGTCAGCCCGAAGAGTCTCTGCCAAAGAATTCAAGGTGGATAAACTTCCTATTTTCGTGTCACCCTGTTTACTTGGCCACTGGCCGAGAAGATACCAGCACTCCCCCTTACTAGTTTTTCACAAACATATCCAGAATAGTACTTTGAAGAAATGTGCAAACAAGGCCTCTGGCCTTGAGCTGGACTTCACAGAGATGTCTACAGGTTTAAGATACGAGAAGAAGTTACCAACTGGACTCCATGGTAACAGCTGGCAGGGGGAGACTAGACAGGGGAGAAGAAGCTCTCCCCTTCTCAGGTGTTGTCCTCGAGGGGTTAACATGCCCAGAACAGTGAGAGAAAAAGCTGCTTTTATGTGAACTTCTGCTGACCATGAGTTTCTGAGCCCCTCCCCTTACATGCTCGGTAGAAAACTCTGAAACTACCTGAACTCAGGGGATTAATTCATTACAGCAAAAGCCAGCCGTGTCCTCTGAACTTGGCTGCAGCCAAATAAAACCGTTTTCCTGCTCTGTTCGGTCGGTGCCTTGCCTCATTTGTCCCTACAACACATCCATGTAAGGAAGACTTTATCAAGCCAGTAGCCTAGGTAAAGCAGGTTCCAGGTTGCTTTTTGCCACCACCACCACCACCACCACCACCACCACCAACAACAACCCCTCCCCCCTTTCGCCCCCCCCCCCCTTCTTTGCAACTGAGAGATAAGATCGAGCTAACATGGGTCACTCTATATGCAATGAATACCAATAATTTCTTCTGATTTTTTTTAACTACATACAAACAAACAAACCAAAAACCATGAAAAGTATAAACTATGTTACTGAGAATCAAGAAGAGTAATTCACTCATGTAAATTCAGAAATTCGTAAGGGTGGCTGTGGTTTCTGTCTGTTGCTGTTGTTGTCCTTTTTGTCTTTTTTAAAAAAAATTTTCTCCCAACTGTCAAATCAAGGAACTGGGGGGGGGGGGGGAGGTGGGGGTGGGGGTCAGAAAGAAAATGTAACAGGGGTCCACTTTATATGCTTTGAGTATAAGTCTCACTGCTCAGCCACTGAGGCTCATGTTAAAACCCATATCCTTTTTCCTTTCTCTTTTTCCTTCCCTCCCCCTCCCTAATCATAGGTGAAGGCTATATTGACTTTCAGGGTCGGTTATCTGCCCATTGGCTAACAAATATTTAGAATTTCCATCCAGAAAATCACTTTTCTGTTTGATAACCTTGTTAGGCCTCGAACAACAGAGTGTCAGCAGAGTCGTCAGAGTTTTGTTGCTGTAAAGGTTCAGTTCTTATGTTTTCTTATTATAATAAATTCCCCCTCTTCCTTCTGAGATGCTTTGCCTCTGAGCAACACCCCCCCCAACACCTACCCCCCCTTCTCTCTCTCTCTCTCTCTCTCTCTCTCTCTCTCTCTCTCTCTCTCTCTCTCTCATTACCGCAGGGCTCCATAAGTTGCTGAGGCTGTGTTAGTCTTGTGATTCTCCTGAATCACCCCACATGTCTGTCACTGGAGATGTGTGCACATCTGGGGACTAGAGTAGTATGCTGTGTGTGAGAGATTATTTTATTCTTCAAAAGTCGGTACACTTAAAGACATATAGGTTTCCTACATGAGAGGTCACCAATTAGTGCCCTTTTTATTAGAACGTGTATTGTATCGAAGCTCTAAACTTATCCCATAGTCAGTGACACATGTGGAAGTTCTAACATATGCATTCGCATTCGGTGTAACATTCAGATTTAAAAAAAAGAAAAAAAAGATCTGTGCTTGGGGCTGGGGATGCGGCTCAAGTGGTAGCCCGCTCACCTGGCATGCGTGCGGCCCGGGTTTGATCCTCAGCACCACATACTAACAAAGATGTTGTGTCCACCGAAAACTAACTAACTAACTAACTAAATAAATAAATAAATAAATAAATAAATATTTAAAAATTCTCTCTCTCTGTCTCTCGCTCTCACACTCTCTCTAAAAAAAAAGTTTAAAAATAAATAAATAAATAAAAAGATCTGTGCCATTAATGACCAGTTTTCACATCTGTTAGTTTTAATTGAGTAAGTAAGGGTTTGGTGATCGTTTGTTGAAAGAATACTCCTGTACCAGGTGAGTGGCACTGTTTTCTGAACGCATAAGAGTATTTGTCCACTTGAGTCCAAGCTGTTCACCTAGGTCCAACTGTTGGTGAGCAAAAACCACATCGTGGCAGTTATCTGGCCAGAGTCATAGATTCTGAACGTGGCTTCCAAAGTCAAAGGTCAATGAATGTACGTAGGACTTCTAGGCAATGTGATGTGAAGATCTCTGGGCTTGTTGTACAATAAATATGTCTGTGTTCCTTCAGCATTGAAGGAAATGTATTCATTCTAGAATGCAAAGCTTGGGCTAGGGTTTTAGCTCGGTAGTAGACCACTTGCCTGGGACGTGTGGGGCGCCGGATTCGATCCTGAGCACCACAGAACCCAAAACAAAGGGGCACACAAGCAAATAGGGTAAAGATAGTGTGTCCATCCATCTACAACTCAAGAAATTAAAGGGGAAAAAAATTAAAATGCAAGTTTTAGCCAGGCATGGGTTGGGGGTTCATGTCTGTCCTCCCCCCCCCCCCCCCCCCCAGAGGATCAGGAGGAGCTTGAGAGAAGGATTGTAAGCTCATAGCGAGAGAAAGTAACCTCGCGAGACCCCTGTCTCCAAAAGAAAAGTTGTGATAGTAAAAGCAAATGGGACTCCGTTTTGTTTTATGTCTCCATTCTGTAAAACAACCAGGCCAAGTAGAAGGGTGATGACTGGGGCAAGATGTTCTTTTCCTTGTGCTATAGAAACCTTTAAGAACACGGAAATGGGACATTGTTTCTGTAACTAGCCCATAACGGGGGGGGGGGGGGGGGGGGCGGCTATGCTTCTGTCACTGGAGTGGCTAGGCTGATTGTGATTGGCTGAGCGTCCCTCCGCCTGACTTCACTCTCCCGCTTCTGTAACATGGCTATGGCTTGCTTGCATTAGCTAGACGCCCCCTCCCCCCAAAACGTCCCTTTTGCAGGTTTCAGGCTTATAAGGGGCACCCTTGCAATTGTTTGGGGCTGGCCAGGGGAACAGCTTTATGTTCTTCTGCTCAGTCGCCACTACTTGTGCTTTAATAAAGGCTTGATTCCTTTCTACGTGAGTGGTCTGGAAGTCAGTTTTTGAAACCCTGGGACCAAGCTTTAACTAGAACAAGCAAGCAAGCCAGAAAACAAATGAATAGATAGATAGATAAATTGAATATGGGGATGTGGCTCAGTCAGTGGTCAAGTGAGCGCTTCTGGGTTCAACTCATAAATCAATGGATTTACCAAAAATGTATAAAAATATCTGTATAAAAAGGGGAGGGGATGTTGGTTTATCTCAGTGGTAAACTGTGTCTGTGTTCAGTCCCCAGTTCCAGGCTCCAGTCAGAAACCAGCCCCTGTGTGAGGGGCTGGTTTTTAGTTCCATCCCCACCAAGGAAACCCTGACATGAGTATGGGGAGCCTTATTTGTCTATTGGATGCCAAGGGTAGAGTGATTTCCATCTTGATCTGCCCCCCCCCCCCGCTTTTTTTTTTTTTTTTCTGTGTGAGCAAGGTCTCTTCTAGTGTCTTGATTTTATTTATTTATTTATTTGGCCTAGTTGGAAACAATGCCTTTATGTTATTAGTTTCTTTTTATCTGGAGCCGAGGATGGAACCCAGGGCCTCGAATATGCTAGGCGAGCACTCCAACGCTGAGATATAAAGGACCCCAGCCCATCCCAGCCCAGCACGGCAGTCTGGCAGTCTTCATTTTTTTTTTTTTTTTCCTTTCCCGTGGGCACTTTGAGATGAGATTGCCTTGCCTGTTTTGGTTGTTTGAGTCTCTCTTTGTTCACTACTTTTGTTTCTTTTGTGATGCTAGGCTGGGGAAGAGACCCAGGGCCTTGGGCATTGGTCCACAAACGGTCTTGATTGCTGGGCAACACCCTCACCTTTTTTCCTTTGTCTCTTCCCTTCCCCAGAAAGTAAACCCAGGAAGGGCCTCCCTCTCCTTCTCCCAGGCCCAAATTCATCCTGTTTGGGTTTTGTGCGCAGACCGGTACACACTAGACACACACACACACACACACACACACACACACACACAGGAAACATCACTGTTTTGTTTTTGTTTGTTTCTCTCTTAACCTCATCCAGGCCCTCCCTCATAACTCTCAGGGGTGGGGGAAGGTGTTTACTATGGACCTCTAGTGGTGACAGCCTTGGGAGGGACTACTGCTGGGGAATTGGAGTGAGTGGGATGGGGGAAGTGTGGATTATAGTTCAAATTCCAAGGGTCGGGCAGAGGCACAGAAGCTATCTCCTAGGTGGGGCATGTTAAAGGCTAAGGAAAGTGATCAGATACCAGGGGTGAAAGCGATATGTCCTCCCCGCCCCCCAGTGCTTCCGGGGGACTTTACTGTATGGGGGAGGGGGGGCGGGGGAACAACCGCACTGAGGCCCGTGCCCATCTGTCTTTCCAGGGACTCAGTAGGCTGAGGGAAGAGAGGAAGATATGACGCGGCGGCTTGCAGCTTAGTGATCTCTATATGGATATAGATATACATATCTAAGTCTGTCTGTCTGTCTCTCTATCTATCTATCTATGTCTACACATGTAGATAGATTATATCTAAACTGGAAATGGAACTCAGGCAGGCCTTCCAAAATGACGGTAGCTTTGCGCCACCTAGCGTTCAGTGACTGCAACTAACGAGGCTGCCCTTTTCAGACCACAGACCACTCACTGTGGACTCCCAAGTTCCACAGGGTGGAAACCCGTCGCTATGCACATTCTCGTGTATATGCTTGTGTTTCTGACCCGGTGGCAAGATGAGATCCGACTGAAGAAGCCAAGCAAGCCTAAAACGTGTGTCCCACCTTCACCACTCCTAAGTGTGGAGGATTAGCTGACTGAGAAAGCCTTAGGGGAGGGAGCAGCTTCGGTCCCATAGGGGACAGTTGGGGAAGGCAAGGACCCTGAGTAGCTGCACAGTTGCTCTGGGATCCAATTTTACCTGTAGAACTACTCGGCGCTACATAAACCTCAGCCAGCCAGCCAGCCTGTGCTGCATTTTGTCCTGTCTTTATTGGTATTAGGTACTTTCCAGAAGAAATGGGGGGGGGGGGGGATTTCCCATCTCGTGTCAAGAGTCTCCCGGGACCGAATCCTCCTTGTCCATGCTTTCCTTGAAGATCCTTTAGAGATTCTTCACTTCGAGATGGACGGATGTGTGTGCTGCTGCAGGTTTGACAGCCATCCGGGAGGAAAAACAACCACCAAAAAAAAAAAAGTGTCCCAAATCATCTTTGTCATCATTCCACCATCCTTGGAAGAAGGAAGTCGATCCAAAAGTCCTGGAAGAGAACAGTAAGAGTAGTGAAAGATCAGAATGGTAGGACCGTGTCCAGCAACCACCACCTCAGCTACTCACCAGAGAAGGTGAGGTCCTGGGAGTACTCAGGCAACCTCCAGAGACCTTGAGCTTTAACCAGCAAATAGAGAAAGGAGAGAGGGAAGGGGAAGGGGAAGGGGAAGGACACCACCCCCCCCACCCCATGTGATAACACCACCACAGGGTTTATCACAGACTGAGATAGGATGTTGTCTCCTTTGATGTTAGCCAACATGAGCAATCAAGGGACACTCCCTCTCAAAAAAAAAAAAAAAAAAAAAAAATTGAGGTGTAACTCCGTGGTGGTGGTTAGGTACTTCTGGATTCAATCCAGTGGAAATCATATCA
>NW_027288088.1:17500-32500 GCF_047511675.1 Marmota flaviventris | reverse complement strand
CCCACCGGAGGTGGGGAAGAGCGCCCGGGCGCCCGCTCGCCTAACACTCCCCACGCCACTCGGCACTGGGGACGACAACGCAACCCGCTCCCCCCCGGAGAGGGAACGCGCAACGCTGCCGAGCTTACCGCCTCGATCCCCCGAGCGAAGCAACAACGCTCTTCCTTTCGGGCACTCGCCTCAGAAGCCCCCGCAGACGGGGCGAGACCGACAGCGAGGCGGCGGCCGGCCGCGGCAGCGGCACTGGGATCGGGAACAGCACACACCGGCTCAGCCTCAGGCACCTCAGGAAACGACCCGGAGCGCCCCAGGAGCACCGAAGCAGAGGCGCACCGTCGCGCCAAAGCAGCACGGCGGCAGCCCTCCCCGGCGCGGGGAGGGCCACACAAGGCCCTTGGCCGCCCAGAGCGGGCGGCGAGCGAGAAGCACCCGCTACGTCAAAGGACCCCGGGAGCGAGGTCGAGGCCGGATTCCGCACCCCCGCCCTTCCCCGCACCGCGAACGGGCGGGGAGGCAAGGCGAGGGACCCGCAGGCAGGACGAGAAGAGCTGGCCCATTCACCATGAATGTCCGTCCCTCGCCTGGCGCGGCTTTGGTCCAGCCCAGGAGAGCGCAGAGTCACCACATCGATCAGCAGAGTGGGCGGGAGAGACCCAGGGAGCAGGGGGAGACCCGGCGAGGACCGCTTCTAAGAGGAGCCTGCTACGGCCTCACCGGCCCCACACCCCAGGGAGAGCGGCCGACGACACGGAACGGGGAACGCCTGACACGCGCGACTCAGAGCCATGGAAACGAGCGTCGTCACACCGCCCCCGGTGCCCGCAGCGAGGAGCGCACGGGCGGTAAAGGACCACCCGCCACCTCCCCCGCCGCCCCCCGGCGCCAGAAGACCGGCCGGCCGGAGGTGGCACCACCACCGCGAGGGCACTCCAGGTGCGCCAAAGAGCCGTCGCACGCAGGCCCAGGCAAGCAGCTCCAGAGGGAACGGGTCCGGGCCACCCCATCAGCCCAGAGCCCGGCACGCACCCGGAGGCCCAAGCTCCCTCCCTCTGGCGGCACGCGCCAGAGGACAACGTGTCAGCACCTACCCGATGGCAGAAAACGGCCAACTCGGGCCAAAACAATCGCGACCGGGGCAACGGGGAACAGTTCACTCAGCACTGCCGCCTTCCCTGAACAGAGTCGCGGTCAGCACACCGCGATATCGAGCCCATCACCGAGCTCCAGAGCCCCTAGGGACAACTGGTCGACCCTCGTGGACGAAGGCGAAAACAAGAGACGGGGACCACCATCTCCAACGAGCAGGACCGGGGGGCGGCCGGGGAACACGCTAAGGCGACCCACCACCGAAGGACGCCGGGCATAGCCATCAGGACAAGCCCCGGGCAGCGGGCCCCCAAAGAGGGAATGCGGCAAGGCCGGCCAAGCACACCCCTCTGGCCCGCCCGGCGCAGCCCCGCGGCCACGCGGCCAAAACCCGTGAGAGAGAGAGGGAGAGGGAGAGGCAGCGGGAGAAAAATAACACAGGAGTCCCGGCGACCGACCCAGACGGGGCCAAGCGAAGCCCGTGGCGGCGAAGGAACCGCTCAGACTGCCACCCGAGGCGCCCGCGGCCCGGACCGAGCAGGGAGAGAAGACAACCGACACACACACAAAGCCTGCCGGTCCAGTATACCGCCAACGGGCCACAACGGCCCAGCCCAGCGCGACCGAGACAGTTCCGCTGGCGCCGCCCAACTCCTGGATCTCTGTCTCGGCCACCGCCACCGAATATCACGCCTTGGCGACTTCCGAGGATCAGACGCTCCCATAAAAGCGGCCACCAGGTGGAGCTCGACAACCGTCAACCAAATCAGGCGGAAGGGACGCGGAACCTCGGGCGGCGTCAGCGGGATCCGCTCCGCAGGGGTCGTAGAGAGTCACCCGGACACATCCCACCAGCCGGGGCGCCCCGCCAGGGCCCCCCACAGCGGCGGGCGCGAGACGCAGGCAGATCGGCCCAGCACCCCTAGAGAATCCGGCCGGGGACACGGGCGGTGTGGGACTTCAAAACCGAAACCACCACGGTGAAGCCACTATCAGACGGGCAGATTGCTAGGCCACGGTCGGATCCATCCACAGAATGGAGGAATTGACAGAAACGTGTAAAAACCCGTTGAAATCGGTTGCTTGGGAATTTGATCTGCTGGTCTTTGGGCTTGGTGTTTCCGCCTGTTTCTGTACCCAAAAAAAAAAAAAAAACCGGAAGATGAACAGCCTCTGAGAATCCTCCCTCCTCTGTCTGTGTCTGTGGTTCAGTGCCAGAGGGCCGGCCTAGCACATAGGAGGCACTGGGTTTGAGCCTTAGCGCGGCATACAAAAAGGAACACAGTCAAGAGAAGGCGTGCTGTCCACCTACAACTACTCTAAAAAAGAAAAAAGAAAAAGAAAGAATACTGACCATAACAGGAAAAAGGATTCTTCCTTGTGGAGTTCTATTTTGTCTGGCCACATTTTATATACATATATAAACATTTTTTTTTTATTATTTTTTTAAGAGAGAGTGAGAGAGAATTTTAATATTTACTTTTTAGTTTTCGGTGGACACAACATCTTCGTTTGTATGGGGCGCTGAGGACCGAACCCGGGCCGCACGCAACCAGGCGAGTGCGCTGCCACTTGAGCCACATCCCCAGCCCCTTTTTTAACTTTTACTTATTTTTCTTTTTTAAAGACAAAAGAAGGAGAGAGAGGGAGGGAGGAGAGAGAGAGAGAGAGAGAGAGAGAGAGAGAGAGAGAGAGAGAGAGAGAATTTTTTAATGTTTGTTTTTCAGTATTCAGTGGGCACAACATCTTTATTTTATTTTATGTGGTGCTGAGTATCGAACCCAGCGCCCCGCGCATGCCAGGGGAGCGCGTTACCACTTGAGCCTCATCCCCAGCCCATTAATTCTTATCTGTATTTGTGTTTTTATTTACCAATTTTTTTTTTTTCATCTTGTGAAAACAGATCAACTTTAATTTCAGCACCTGAAGCTATCCAAGGGTATGCTCTATAAAGGTCATGGGACTGTTGTACACATTCAATAAAGTGACAACTCTGCCATACCACTTAGTATCTCACAATCAGGAACATACTTTTGAATTGCTTAAACAGAATCCACAGAATTAAAACAAAATCAGAAGCCATCCACAGTTATACTAATTGTCAATTACAAGTTTTACAATTAATACTTGATATAACAGTCAATATATAGCAGGGGATATTGAAATGATTTCAGAGTCTCATCCAGTTGTATTCGATTGGGAAGGTTTCTTGAATGGGGATAAAACTGGCCAAAGATAGATACAACCAGGATCAGACCAGCAAGTAAAAGTCCTACCACAGTTTCTGTGGTTTCCACTTTTTTTTTCTTTGTCAGTTAAAAGTGAACAGTGAGAATTAAATACTTATCTTTACATATACACAAGGTATGCTGTGAAGCATACTTGCTTACAAACATATAAAAATACTTGTTAAATAGTTCAATAAGAAAATAATGCACAAAAGTACATAGCAAAAACATTAACCATCTGTGACTCTGGAAAGCTCAATTCCGTGTTTTATATGACAGCAAACAAAAACAACTTTAGTTTTTTTGGAATGCCTTAAACCTGAAATACTTGAAAAGGAAGACAGACAGAAATCATTCATTCTTATCCTTAGCATGGCTGTGAAAGAGTTAAATTAAGAAACCAAGTACACATTGAGATGCCCAAGTCCAGAATGAGTCCAAATATTTGGCCACATAGAACACTATCATCTTCAAGAGGAGGAGTCATCACAGGCTTGATAAGCAGTTTTTTGTTTTTTTTTTTTTAAAGAGAGAATTTTTTAATATTTATGTTTTAGCTTTCGGCGGACACAACATCTTTGTATGTGGTGCTGAGGATGGAACCCGGGCCGCACGCATGCCAGGCGAGCGCGCTACCACTTGAGCCACATCCCCAGCCCCGAGAAGCAGGTTTTAATCCATAAATACAATAGGTATTTTGGTATTTTGGCCACTGGGAAAGAAAAGCTGTAGTATCAAGAAAGGTCTGATATGTCTCAATTTTGTAAACTCCGTTCAGTGTATTTAAGGTTATGTAAGGTTGACATCAAAATCTTTAAAGATAGGCAAAAAATTCATATTAAAAAAAAAACCCTCCTGTGGATGTTAGAATAACAGTAGGTAATATGATTCCAGAAGTTAAAAATTATTTCACAACCTAAAACTTCAGCTTAGCAAACAGCTTAGGTTGCACAACTGATTCATCCCTATTAAGATGTAAGCCCTTAAAAGAAGAATATGTCTGTATATGTAGACATGTATTTAGAAAGAATCAGATCATCTTTGAAGCAGCCTTAGTGTTTCCTTTAAATTGGTCTGGAAAGGATTAGCCGGCTTCTTGGTCTAAGGCTAACACGGTGATCATTTGTCTAAGGCTAGAAAGGTACCAACATGAGGTAAACCATCAGGAGAGGAGGAGGAGATGAGGGCTTTTCCTGGGAGTTGGTAGCTAAAATTCAAGGGATTCTTAGAAAATGACACAATGGCAGCCTTTCTTGTCTTTTTCTTTCCGAGTTGGTTCCGGTGAAGGAGGACATTCTTGCTCTTGAAATTTCCTTATAACCCGGACAAGTTCATGAAAGGCTTGATCTACATTCATCCTCATCTTTGCTGATGCCTCCATGTATGTTACTTTAAGTTGCCATGCTAACTGCTGTCCTTCCTCCTGTGTAACCTGTCTTTCATGATCCAGGTCTGCTTTATTACCAATTAAAATCATTGGAAACTCATCACGATCCTTTACTCTGAGAATCTGTCTCTGAAACGTATAGATTTCTTCAAAACTGCGGAGCCCAGCCGGGCCGTGCCGCGCCGAGCCGCGCCGAGCCTCCGCCGCCCGCCCTAGGCCCGGCTTCGGGGACGTGTGCGGACGGGCGGGGGTCCCGAGCGCCGGGAGCTGCCAGGAAGGACTCTGGGCGCGGCAGCAAGCCCCGGGGCTGACTTGGTGCCGCCCGAGGCGCAGAGAAGCCGACTGAGCGCAGGGGTCAGGGGCTGTAGCGGCCGGGGACTGGCTCCTCTGAGCTTCTCCGCAGCGCCTGCGGAACGCAGCCTCCACCGCCGCTACAAATGGCCGTCTATTTACCTATCTGTTTACCTGAGTTTTTTGTTGTTTTTTGAGCATTTTCTTAAACCGCAAGTCATTTTCCATTGGGTCACAGAGCCAAATTTTACGTTTAGGCACTTGGTAATAAGAAGCTATAACAGGGCTCTAAGAGCGGTTGCCTTGGCTAAAAAGCGTGGGCCCTTGTCCCAGAGCGAAACAACAACAACAACGGGGGGGGGGGGGGGGGGGGGGACAAAAAGCCAAAAAAAAAAAAAAAAAAAAAAAAAAGAATCAAACAAATAATCCAATCAATCCATGGGCCAAGGACCTGAACAGATACTTCTCAGAAGTGGATTAAGACGCTCCTATAAAAGCGGCCACCAGGGGGAGCTCGAAAACCGTCAACAAAATCAGGCGGAAGGGACGCGGAACCTCGGTCGGTGTCAGCGAGATCCGCTTAGCAGGGGTCGTAGAAAGTCACCTGGACACGTCCCGCCAGCTGCCCACCCCACCCCCACCCCCACCCCCCCCCCACCCCGCGCCAGGGTCCCCCGCAGCAGCAGGAGGCGCCGGCAGTCTGCCCAGCACCCCTAGAGAATCCGGCGGTGTGGGACTTCAAAACCGAAACCACCACGGTGAAGCCACAATTAGTCAGGCCGACTGACTGATAGGCCACGGTTGGATCCATCCAGACTATGTAGGAATTGACGGAAACATGTAAAAATCAGTTTGAAATCGGTTGCTTGGGAATTTGATCTGCTTGTCTTTGGGCTTTGTGTTTCCTGCTTTTTCAGTACAAAAAAAAAATTGGAAGATGACCAGCCTCTGAGAATCCTTTCTTGTCTAGGGGCTGTCTGTGTCTTTGGGTCAGTGGCAGAGGACCGGCCTAGCACAGAGTTTGAGACTTAGCACGCCATACAAAAAGGAACAAATCGAAAGAAGGTGTGCTGTCCACCGACAACGTACTACGAAACAGAAAAAAAAAAAAAAAAAAAAAAAGAATACTAATCATAATAGGAAAAAGGATTCTTCCTTGTGGAGTTCTATTTTGTCTGTTTGGCCATTTTATCTTTTTATTTCTTTCTTTTTTTTTTTTTTTTTTTTTTTTTTGTTGTTGTATTTTTATTTTTATTGATCTATCAATATCACGGAGCCAAATTTTACATTTAGGCACTTGGTAATAAGAAGCTGTAACAGGGCTCTAAGTGAGGCTGCCTTGGCTAAAAAGCATGGTCTGTTGCCCTAGACTGAAACACCACATGCTCTGGGATAAATCAAGCTGGAGAAAGCTTGCCATCTCTACCTTCATTTTTATCTGTGTGCACATATTACGCACTGTTTCATCTAAGAAGTAGCAGTGCAACCAATATCTATCAGCCCTAAATGGACCCAACCCCTGCCCTCCCCAGCCACACAGGAGAGACCACAGTCTGAGCAAGAGCACTTCATGGTGTTGTCAGTCTGGTGTTGTGGCTCAATGGTACAGCACTTACCAAGTACGTATGAGGCACAGGGTTCAATCCCAGCACCACATTAAAATCATCATCATCACCTAAATAAACAAAATAAACATATGTATATATTTATCTGTTTATTTATTGGAGGAGGCCTGTAACCAGGGATTGAACTCAGTGGCACTCACTGACTGCGGAGCCACATCCCCTAGCCCTACCTATCTAGTATGTTACTTAGAGACAGGGTCTCACTGAGTTGCTTAGTGTCTCACTTTTGCTGAGGGTGGCTTTAAACTCTCGATCCTCCTGCCTCGGCTGTGTGTGTGTGTGTGTGTGTGTGTGTGTGTGTGTGAGAGAGAGAGAGAGAGAGAGAGAGAGAGAGAGAGAGAGAGAGAGAAGCGTGTCTGGGATGACAGGCATAGGCCACTGTACCCAGTCACTTATTTATTTTATTTTCAGTATGACTTCAAGGTACACACAAGACAATCACTGCCAGGCGTAGGAGGAACATAGCACATTGATAAACAGTCAGATGTTTGAGGAAGCATTCAACAATCTTAAGGTAGTGTGCAAGTCTTTCAATAACCTCAAAATACCTACATGAGGGTTGGGATTGTAGCTCAGTGGTAGAGTGCTTGCCTTGCATTCGTGAGGCCCTGGGTTCCATCCTCAGCACCACATAAAAATAAATAAATAAAAATAAAGATATTGTGTCCATCTACAGCTGAAAAACAAATAAATACATAAATAAATGGATGAATGAATAAATAAATACCTACATGAAAACCAGAGAGAATTAAAAGAAACGATGGATAAATCTATTATGGCAAAGAGGCGAGAACACTCATCCCTTAGCAGCTGACGACTTAGGCCATAAATAAATAATCAGTAACAAAGGACAGCAGAACTACATCGCGAACAACCCACACCTAATGGGCATGTTCAGAACACTGCAAGGCCACCACCACACAGCAGACATTCTTTTAAAGCGAATACGGAATGTTTACCAAAGTTGACCGTAGAATGGAACATAAACCAAATCTCCACAAAGTCTAAAAGATGAAATCACACCACAACTCTTCTCTGAACAACACAAAAGTAAGCTGGAGGTCGGGCATGTTGGCCACTGCCAGGAGTCATTTCAAGAACCGGATTAAACCCAAAGAAAGTATAAACCTGTAGATTCACAAATCTCAGGGAGAAATAGCAGCATCCATCTTTCACAAACTCTTGAGAGGGGCAGGTCAGGGGTCAAGGTGAGATTGAAATACCCCCAACAAAGTGTCAACTTTATCAAATCAGTAGCCTAGAGAGAGCAGGTACTTGTACTATTCCTTCTCGGTGCCATTGTGGTTTTTCTTTGGGGGGGGGGGAGGGGGAGGGGTGGTTCCAGCCTCTTTGGGTTCCTACCACTTTGTCTGCAAGGGAAAATTTGTTTTCTGTCAGGATGGGGTGCCAGTTATCAGGACGGGCGGGGAAGTAAGATTCTTACACTAAACCGGGCTTGCTTGGGGGCAGGTCTCAGTTCTAATTTACATAACAAAAGGCAGTGCAAAGTCTCTCCCACTGCCCCTGAAGGAAGAAAAATGTGGCCTCTCCAGGCTGTTCACAATTCCCAACCTGTTTCAAATTCCAGTATGGTTTCGCGTATCTGTTTTAAGGGTCAGTTTGTCTCTCTAACTCTGCATTTATGCTGACCGATTGGTTTAAAACTAAACTAAGAGGTTAATTTGAATATCATTTGTTTCACAGCATTGGTTCAATGTGTCCACCAGCATTTAATTTCTCTCTCCTGATGTTCCTTAGTAATCTGATTGCTTTGGCCTCCTTCTCCTGGATCATGTGTAACTTGCCCCCCTTTGGTATAAAAAGAAACCTAGGAGGAGATTGATCCTAAAGAAAAGGGGTGCTCCACTAAGTGAGAAACTGAAAATCAAGCGAGAGAGAGAGAGAGAGAGAGAGAGAGAGAGAGAGAGAGAGAGAGGGAGTGTAAGTTATAGAGAGAGAAGGGGAGAGTCTCTTGTACTTCAGGGTTTTTGTTTGTCTGTCTGTCTGTTTGTTTCTTTGTTTGTTTGTTCTCTAATAATTACAGTGTTTCAATTGGAAGCTCTGCCCTGGGTAATTCTTTCCAATTCTTAGAAAGTAGTAACTGTGGTTATGTTCATTTCTGTTAATGATCCATTCTTCCTGCCTCTTAAATTCATTGATCACCCAGAACTTTTTTGTTTGGGGCAGGAGGGGGCCAGGTGCTTGAGAGAATTTTCTTTTTTTTTTCCTGTGTCATTTGAACGGAGATTTGGACCTCTGACTAAGAGTAGAGTTTTCCTAGAGAAAAGAGAAGAGCTCTAAGGGAAAAGCAGGGGGATTAGATTTAAAAAAAAAAAGCCTTTTGAAACCAAACTATTGTTAGCTAAAACTGCTTACTCTTTGCCGTGAATGAGAAGAATCTTAAAATATGTGATATGTTTGGGTCAGTCCAATGTGTCTTTGCGATGATTCATCATCTGAAGTGGCACTCCCTTTCTCCACTGAAAAGTCTTAACTGGGCCTCTTCAGAAATCTTCACCCAGACTGGTTTTAGGTCTGTCAGCCCGAAGAGTCTCTGCCAAAGAATTCAAGGTGGATAAACTTCCTATTTTCGTGTCACCCTGTTTACTTGGCCACTGGCCGAGAAGATACCAGCACTCCCCCTTACTAGTTTTTCACAAACATATCCAGAATAGTACTTTGAAGAAATGTGCAAACAAGGCCTCTGGCCTTGAGCTGGACTTCACAGAGATGTCTACAGGTTTAAGATACGAGAAGAAGTTACCAACTGGACTCCATGGTAACAGCTGGCAGGGGGAGACTAGACAGGGGAGAAGAAGCTCTCCCCTTCTCAGGTGTTGTCCTCGAGGGGTTAACATGCCCAGAACAGTGAGAGAAAAAGCTGCTTTTATGTGAACTTCTGCTGACCATGAGTTTCTGAGCCCCTCCCCTTACATGCTCGGTAGAAAACTCTGAAACTACCTGAACTCAGGGGATTAATTCATTACAGCAAAAGCCAGCCGTGTCCTCTGAACTTGGCTGCAGCCAAATAAAACCGTTTTCCTGCTCTGTTCGGTCGGTGCCTTGCCTCATTTGTCCCTACAACACATCCATGTAAGGAAGACTTTATCAAGCCAGTAGCCTAGGTAAAGCAGGTTCCAGGTTGCTTTTTGCCACCACCACCACCACCACCACCACCACCACCAACAACAACCCCTCCCCCCTTTCGCCCCCCCCCCCCTTCTTTGCAACTGAGAGATAAGATCGAGCTAACATGGGTCACTCTATATGCAATGAATACCAATAATTTCTTCTGATTTTTTTTAACTACATACAAACAAACAAACCAAAAACCATGAAAAGTATAAACTATGTTACTGAGAATCAAGAAGAGTAATTCACTCATGTAAATTCAGAAATTCGTAAGGGTGGCTGTGGTTTCTGTCTGTTGCTGTTGTTGTCCTTTTTGTCTTTTTTAAAAAAAATTTTCTCCCAACTGTCAAATCAAGGAACTGGGGGGGGGGGGGGAGGTGGGGGTGGGGGTCAGAAAGAAAATGTAACAGGGGTCCACTTTATATGCTTTGAGTATAAGTCTCACTGCTCAGCCACTGAGGCTCATGTTAAAACCCATATCCTTTTTCCTTTCTCTTTTTCCTTCCCTCCCCCTCCCTAATCATAGGTGAAGGCTATATTGACTTTCAGGGTCGGTTATCTGCCCATTGGCTAACAAATATTTAGAATTTCCATCCAGAAAATCACTTTTCTGTTTGATAACCTTGTTAGGCCTCGAACAACAGAGTGTCAGCAGAGTCGTCAGAGTTTTGTTGCTGTAAAGGTTCAGTTCTTATGTTTTCTTATTATAATAAATTCCCCCTCTTCCTTCTGAGATGCTTTGCCTCTGAGCAACACCCCCCCCAACACCTACCCCCCCTTCTCTCTCTCTCTCTCTCTCTCTCTCTCTCTCTCTCTCTCTCTCTCTCTCTCTCATTACCGCAGGGCTCCATAAGTTGCTGAGGCTGTGTTAGTCTTGTGATTCTCCTGAATCACCCCACATGTCTGTCACTGGAGATGTGTGCACATCTGGGGACTAGAGTAGTATGCTGTGTGTGAGAGATTATTTTATTCTTCAAAAGTCGGTACACTTAAAGACATATAGGTTTCCTACATGAGAGGTCACCAATTAGTGCCCTTTTTATTAGAACGTGTATTGTATCGAAGCTCTAAACTTATCCCATAGTCAGTGACACATGTGGAAGTTCTAACATATGCATTCGCATTCGGTGTAACATTCAGATTTAAAAAAAAGAAAAAAAAGATCTGTGCTTGGGGCTGGGGATGCGGCTCAAGTGGTAGCCCGCTCACCTGGCATGCGTGCGGCCCGGGTTTGATCCTCAGCACCACATACTAACAAAGATGTTGTGTCCACCGAAAACTAACTAACTAACTAACTAAATAAATAAATAAATAAATAAATAAATATTTAAAAATTCTCTCTCTCTGTCTCTCGCTCTCACACTCTCTCTAAAAAAAAAGTTTAAAAATAAATAAATAAATAAAAAGATCTGTGCCATTAATGACCAGTTTTCACATCTGTTAGTTTTAATTGAGTAAGTAAGGGTTTGGTGATCGTTTGTTGAAAGAATACTCCTGTACCAGGTGAGTGGCACTGTTTTCTGAACGCATAAGAGTATTTGTCCACTTGAGTCCAAGCTGTTCACCTAGGTCCAACTGTTGGTGAGCAAAAACCACATCGTGGCAGTTATCTGGCCAGAGTCATAGATTCTGAACGTGGCTTCCAAAGTCAAAGGTCAATGAATGTACGTAGGACTTCTAGGCAATGTGATGTGAAGATCTCTGGGCTTGTTGTACAATAAATATGTCTGTGTTCCTTCAGCATTGAAGGAAATGTATTCATTCTAGAATGCAAAGCTTGGGCTAGGGTTTTAGCTCGGTAGTAGACCACTTGCCTGGGACGTGTGGGGCGCCGGATTCGATCCTGAGCACCACAGAACCCAAAACAAAGGGGCACACAAGCAAATAGGGTAAAGATAGTGTGTCCATCCATCTACAACTCAAGAAATTAAAGGGGAAAAAAATTAAAATGCAAGTTTTAGCCAGGCATGGGTTGGGGGTTCATGTCTGTCCTCCCCCCCCCCCCCCCCCCCAGAGGATCAGGAGGAGCTTGAGAGAAGGATTGTAAGCTCATAGCGAGAGAAAGTAACCTCGCGAGACCCCTGTCTCCAAAAGAAAAGTTGTGATAGTAAAAGCAAATGGGACTCCGTTTTGTTTTATGTCTCCATTCTGTAAAACAACCAGGCCAAGTAGAAGGGTGATGACTGGGGCAAGATGTTCTTTTCCTTGTGCTATAGAAACCTTTAAGAACACGGAAATGGGACATTGTTTCTGTAACTAGCCCATAACGGGGGGGGGGGGGGGGGGGGCGGCTATGCTTCTGTCACTGGAGTGGCTAGGCTGATTGTGATTGGCTGAGCGTCCCTCCGCCTGACTTCACTCTCCCGCTTCTGTAACATGGCTATGGCTTGCTTGCATTAGCTAGACGCCCCCTCCCCCCAAAACGTCCCTTTTGCAGGTTTCAGGCTTATAAGGGGCACCCTTGCAATTGTTTGGGGCTGGCCAGGGGAACAGCTTTATGTTCTTCTGCTCAGTCGCCACTACTTGTGCTTTAATAAAGGCTTGATTCCTTTCTACGTGAGTGGTCTGGAAGTCAGTTTTTGAAACCCTGGGACCAAGCTTTAACTAGAACAAGCAAGCAAGCCAGAAAACAAATGAATAGATAGATAGATAAATTGAATATGGGGATGTGGCTCAGTCAGTGGTCAAGTGAGCGCTTCTGGGTTCAACTCATAAATCAATGGATTTACCAAAAATGTATAAAAATATCTGTATAAAAAGGGGAGGGGATGTTGGTTTATCTCAGTGGTAAACTGTGTCTGTGTTCAGTCCCCAGTTCCAGGCTCCAGTCAGAAACCAGCCCCTGTGTGAGGGGCTGGTTTTTAGTTCCATCCCCACCAAGGAAACCCTGACATGAGTATGGGGAGCCTTATTTGTCTATTGGATGCCAAGGGTAGAGTGATTTCCATCTTGATCTGCCCCCCCCCCCCGCTTTTTTTTTTTTTTTTCTGTGTGAGCAAGGTCTCTTCTAGTGTCTTGATTTTATTTATTTATTTATTTGGCCTAGTTGGAAACAATGCCTTTATGTTATTAGTTTCTTTTTATCTGGAGCCGAGGATGGAACCCAGGGCCTCGAATATGCTAGGCGAGCACTCCAACGCTGAGATATAAAGGACCCCAGCCCATCCCAGCCCAGCACGGCAGTCTGGCAGTCTTCATTTTTTTTTTTTTTTTCCTTTCCCGTGGGCACTTTGAGATGAGATTGCCTTGCCTGTTTTGGTTGTTTGAGTCTCTCTTTGTTCACTACTTTTGTTTCTTTTGTGATGCTAGGCTGGGGAAGAGACCCAGGGCCTTGGGCATTGGTCCACAAACGGTCTTGATTGCTGGGCAACACCCTCACCTTTTTTCCTTTGTCTCTTCCCTTCCCCAGAAAGTAAACCCAGGAAGGGCCTCCCTCTCCTTCTCCCAGGCCCAAATTCATCCTGTTTGGGTTTTGTGCGCAGACCGGTACACACTAGACACACACACACACACACACACACACACACACACACAGGAAACATCACTGTTTTGTTTTTGTTTGTTTCTCTCTTAACCTCATCCAGGCCCTCCCTCATAACTCTCAGGGGTGGGGGAAGGTGTTTACTATGGACCTCTAGTGGTGACAGCCTTGGGAGGGACTACTGCTGGGGAATTGGAGTGAGTGGGATGGGGGAAGTGTGGATTATAGTTCAAATTCCAAGGGTCGGGCAGAGGCACAGAAGCTATCTCCTAGGTGGGGCATGTTAAAGGCTAAGGAAAGTGATCAGATACCAGGGGTGAAAGCGATATGTCCTCCCCGCCCCCCAGTGCTTCCGGGGGACTTTACTGTATGGGGGAGGGGGGGCGGGGGAACAACCGCACTGAGGCCCGTGCCCATCTGTCTTTCCAGGGACTCAGTAGGCTGAGGGAAGAGAGGAAGATATGACGCGGCGGCTTGCAGCTTAGTGATCTCTATATGGATATAGATATACATATCTAAGTCTGTCTGTCTGTCTCTCTATCTATCTATCTATGTCTACACATGTAGATAGATTATATCTAAACTGGAAATGGAACTCAGGCAGGCCTTCCAAAATGACGGTAGCTTTGCGCCACCTAGCGTTCAGTGACTGCAACTAACGAGGCTGCCCTTTTCAGACCACAGACCACTCACTGTGGACTCCCAAGTTCCACAGGGTGGAAACCCGTCGCTATGCACATTCTCGTGTATATGCTTGTGTTTCTGACCCGGTGGCAAGATGAGATCCGACTGAAGAAGCCAAGCAAGCCTAAAACGTGTGTCCCACCTTCACCACTCCTAAGTGTGGAGGATTAGCTGACTGAGAAAGCCTTAGGGGAGGGAGCAGCTTCGGTCCCATAGGGGACAGTTGGGGAAGGCAAGGACCCTGAGTAGCTGCACAGTTGCTCTGGGATCCAATTTTACCTGTAGAACTACTCGGCGCTACATAAACCTCAGCCAGCCAGCCAGCCTGTGCTGCATTTTGTCCTGTCTTTATTGGTATTAGGTACTTTCCAGAAGAAATGGGGGGGGGGGGGATTTCCCATCTCGTGTCAAGAGTCTCCCGGGACCGAATCCTCCTTGTCCATGCTTTCCTTGAAGATCCTTTAGAGATTCTTCACTTCGAGATGGACGGATGTGTGTGCTGCTGCAGGTTTGACAGCCATCCGGGAGGAAAAACAACCACCAAAAAAAAAAAAGTGTCCCAAATCATCTTTGTCATCATTCCACCATCCTTGGAAGAAGGAAGTCGATCCAAAAGTCCTGGAAGAGAACAGTAAGAGTAGTGAAAGATCAGAATGGTAGGACCGTGTCCAGCAACCACCACCTCAGCTACTCACCAGAGAAGGTGAGGTCCTGGGAGTACTCAGGCAACCTCCAGAGACCTTGAGCTTTAACCAGCAAATAGAGAAAGGAGAGAGGGAAGGGGAAGGGGAAGGGGAAGGACACCACCCCCCCCACCCCATGTGATAACACCACCACAGGGTTTATCACAGACTGAGATAGGATGTTGTCTCCTTTGATGTTAGCCAACATGAGCAATCAAGGGACACTCCCTCTCAAAAAAAAAAAAAAAAAAAAAAAATTGAGGTGTAACTCCGTGGTGGTGGTTAGGTACTTCTGGATTCAATCCAGTGGAAATCATATCACCTTTCTTCCCTGTTTTAGGCACGAGTCCACGCCCAGCGTAGTCTTGAAGTCACATAGACTTTGGAGACCAGAGGATGTCAG
>NW_027288088.1:0-2500 GCF_047511675.1 Marmota flaviventris | reverse complement strand
AACCCGCTCCCCCCCGGAGAGGGAACGCGCAACGCTGCCGAGCTTACCGCCTCGATCCCCCGAGCGAAGCAACAACGCTCTTCCTTTCGGGCACTCGCCTCAGAAGCCCCCGCAGACGGGGCGAGACCGACAGCGAGGCGGCGGCCGGCCGCGGCAGCGGCACTGGGATCGGGAACAGCACACACCGGCTCAGCCTCAGGCACCTCAGGAAACGACCCGGAGCGCCCCAGGAGCACCGAAGCAGAGGCGCACCGTCGCGCCAAAGCAGCACGGCGGCAGCCCTCCCCGGCGCGGGGAGGGCCACACAAGGCCCTTGGCCGCCCAGAGCGGGCGGCGAGCGAGAAGCACCCGCTACGTCAAAGGACCCCGGGAGCGAGGTCGAGGCCGGATTCCGCACCCCCGCCCTTCCCCGCACCGCGAACGGGCGGGGAGGCAAGGCGAGGGACCCGCAGGCAGGACGAGAAGAGCTGGCCCATTCACCATGAATGTCCGTCCCTCGCCTGGCGCGGCTTTGGTCCAGCCCAGGAGAGCGCAGAGTCACCACATCGATCAGCAGAGTGGGCGGGAGAGACCCAGGGAGCAGGGGGAGACCCGGCGAGGACCGCTTCTAAGAGGAGCCTGCTACGGCCTCACCGGCCCCACACCCCAGGGAGAGCGGCCGACGACACGGAACGGGGAACGCCTGACACGCGCGACTCAGAGCCATGGAAACGAGCGTCGTCACACCGCCCCCGGTGCCCGCAGCGAGGAGCGCACGGGCGGTAAAGGACCACCCGCCACCTCCCCCGCCGCCCCCCGGCGCCAGAAGACCGGCCGGCCGGAGGTGGCACCACCACCGCGAGGGCACTCCAGGTGCGCCAAAGAGCCGTCGCACGCAGGCCCAGGCAAGCAGCTCCAGAGGGAACGGGTCCGGGCCACCCCATCAGCCCAGAGCCCGGCACGCACCCGGAGGCCCAAGCTCCCTCCCTCTGGCGGCACGCGCCAGAGGACAACGTGTCAGCACCTACCCGATGGCAGAAAACGGCCAACTCGGGCCAAAACAATCGCGACCGGGGCAACGGGGAACAGTTCACTCAGCACTGCCGCCTTCCCTGAACAGAGTCGCGGTCAGCACACCGCGATATCGAGCCCATCACCGAGCTCCAGAGCCCCTAGGGACAACTGGTCGACCCTCGTGGACGAAGGCGAAAACAAGAGACGGGGACCACCATCTCCAACGAGCAGGACCGGGGGGCGGCCGGGGAACACGCTAAGGCGACCCACCACCGAAGGACGCCGGGCATAGCCATCAGGACAAGCCCCGGGCAGCGGGCCCCCAAAGAGGGAATGCGGCAAGGCCGGCCAAGCACACCCCTCTGGCCCGCCCGGCGCAGCCCCGCGGCCACGCGGCCAAAACCCGTGAGAGAGAGAGGGAGAGGGAGAGGCAGCGGGAGAAAAATAACACAGGAGTCCCGGCGACCGACCCAGACGGGGCCAAGCGAAGCCCGTGGCGGCGAAGGAACCGCTCAGACTGCCACCCGAGGCGCCCGCGGCCCGGACCGAGCAGGGAGAGAAGACAACCGACACACACACAAAGCCTGCCGGTCCAGTATACCGCCAACGGGCCACAACGGCCCAGCCCAGCGCGACCGAGACAGTTCCGCTGGCGCCGCCCAACTCCTGGATCTCTGTCTCGGCCACCGCCACCGAATATCACGCCTTGGCGACTTCCGAGGATCAGACGCTCCCATAAAAGCGGCCACCAGGTGGAGCTCGACAACCGTCAACCAAATCAGGCGGAAGGGACGCGGAACCTCGGGCGGCGTCAGCGGGATCCGCTCCGCAGGGGTCGTAGAGAGTCACCCGGACACATCCCACCGGCCGGGTCGCCCCGCCAGGGGCGAAGAAGATGAACATCCTCTGATAGGGTCAAGAGACACTTCTCAGAACTGGATATACACTCTATCTACAAGCTGTCTACAAAGTGGAAAAAAAGGAAGAAAAAGAAAGAATTTGTTTTTCCTATTTGGTCACAGTTAATAAGGTAGAATATAATAAAGTCAGTCAATAAGGATAATGGACCAAATTAAGATTTTTCTAACAAACGCAAAGGCATCTCCAGGATGTTAGCTTGTACAATCTTTCCAAACAAGTTTGTTTCACATAATGGTGGATAATTGGAGTGACTTGACTCATTGGATAATATGGTAAGACTCAAACTCAATTGTTAAAACGCCAAAGCCAATTAAAATGTCATGGGCCAAGCTTACAGCCTTTGTACATTTCCAAAATTTATTGACCACAAATTTTAAACAACAGCCTCAATACTAGACTTGTGTATCTACCTGTAAACTGGTTATCAGGTTCCCTTTATTTAGCATTCTAAGTGTTCTGTCATTTTTACTCATTTACATGAATCTTACTGCTTTTACTCTTGCCTTCCTTTGTTGTCTGTGGGTTCTATTCTTCAAATTCATGAGATAAAAGTTAAGAAACAAATCGGCAGTAGGCTGCTAGTGTC